>NC_091481.1:32626309-32926309 GCF_036971445.1 Narcine bancroftii
TGCATCATTTAATTTCCAATTTACTTTCTAGGAATGGACATGAATTAACATTTTAAAAATAAAATGAGGACGAAGAAGAATTTTAAATTTGAGTCATTAGCTTGTACAAACTAATTTTGTATGTAATTGGTGATGTCATTAAGACAATGTTGTGTACCTGGAGACAAATGGCAGTTTCCTGTGTCTTTTGGTGATGTTTATTGTTTATATAACATGATTCCCCCACTTGATTCAATTATGCAGCCTATCTCTGGAAATCTTAATGTATTTTCTTAACTAGAGTTTTCAACTTTATGTATGTTTCTGAACCGTGCCAACAACCTGTGTTCAAATCTGGTGCTGTATGGATTTTCTCTGGGAGCTCTGGTTTACTCCCACTCTCCAAAAAAAAAATTGGGATTGTTAGGTTAATTAGTCACACTGGTCTATATGGGTGGCACACAGGCTTGTGGGCCAGAAGGCCCTTCTACTGTGCTGTGCTGTGCTGTATGAAAGACCCCAACAATGAAGACGCTGTTTACATCCGGTACCGCACGGATGGCAGTCTCTTCAATCTGAGGCGCCTGCAAGCTCACACCAAGACACAAGAGAAACTTGTCCGTGAACTACTCTTTGCAGATGATGCCGCTTTAGTTGCCCATTCAGAGCCAGCTCTTCAGCGCTTGACGTCCTGCTTTGCGGAAACTGCCAAAATGTTTGGCCTGGAAGTCAGCCTGAAGAAAACTGAGGTCCTCCATCAGCCAGCTCCCCACCATGACTACCAGCCCCCCCACATCTCCATCGGGCACACAAAACTCAAAACGGTCAACCAGTTTACCTATCTCGGCTGCACCATTTCATCAGATGCAAGGATCGACAATGAGATAGACAACAGACTCGCCAAGGCAAATAGCGCCTTTGGAAGACTACACAAAAGAGTCTGGAAAAACAACCAACTGAAAAACCTCACAAAGATAAGCGTATACAGAGCCGTTGTCATACCCACACTCCTGTTCGGCTCCGAATCATGGGTCCTCTACCGGCACCACCTACGGCTCCTAGAACGCTTCCACCAGCGTTGTCTCCGCTCCATCCTCAACATCCATTGGAGCGCTCACACCCCTAACGTCGAGGTACTCGAGATGGCAGAGGTCGACAGCATCGAGTCCACGCTGCTGAAGATCCAGCTGCGCTGGATGGGTCACGTCTCCAGAATGGAGGACCATCGCCTTCCCAAGATCGTATTATATGGCGAGCTCTCCACTGGCCACCGTGACAGAGGTGCACCAAAGAAAAGGTACAAGGACTGCCTAAAGAAATCTCTTGGTGCCTGCCACATTGACCACCGCCAGTGGGCTGATAACGCCTCAAACCGTGCATCTTGGCGCCTCACAGTTTGGCGGGCAGCAGCCTCCTTTGAAGAAGACCGCAGAGCCCACCTCACTGACAAAAGGCAAAGGAGGAAAAACCCAACACCCAACCCCAACCAACCAATTTTCCCTTGCAACCGCTGCAATCGTGTCTGCCTGTCCCGCATCGGACTGGTCAGCCACAAACGAGCCTGCAGCTGACGTGGACTTTTTACCCCCTCCATAAATCTTCGTCCGCGAAGCCAAGCCAAAGAAGATCTCTAAAATAAAAAAAAAAATTCTAGAACTAAATTGTTTTTCAAACTTGCATAACTCTAGATTGCAAAAATAATTTGGGAAATTTAGGTTTGAGGAAATCGTTATTCTATTCCAGAATTATAATTTACAATTTCAAATTTCCATTCTTTGGAATGCCCCTTACTCATCTTGTGCATGGTCTGCATTCTCTCCCAGTACAATAACACATTTTCTGTAATGTCGCGACTGGAGATGTATGCAGTTGTCAATCTGTGGTTCCCTTGTGTAGTTCTTTCACGTTCTTGAATTCTCTGACTTGGCTTCAAAAGGAGAGTATTCTATTTAGATTTTTAAGCACTCTGTTGATTTGTACTGCTACTTCTAGGCATTTGTGGAAATGCAGTGCAAGCCTCAATTGGTGCTCACTTCTCAACATTTACCCCTGTAGTTGTGCATTCCTGAGCCTCATTCAGTCTCCTGAAAAACATTCCCTCTCACTTCTTCAGATTAAATTCCATTTGCCATGCCATCTGGCATCTGATAATGTTCCTTCTCTTTGTCAATCATCCAATTTTCTTTTTGTATCATCCATAAACTTTTTTAAATTATTGTTCCTACATTTGGATCTCAGTTGTAGTTTGTGTAATATGAACTTTTAAGCCCTGTTGAACCCCACCAGTAACAGTATGCTTGTCACATAAATGCCTAGCAACCGTTATCTTCCTTTCACTGAGGCATTTTGGGTTTTTGTCCTGTTTCACCAGTCTGCCTTTTAATGTATTTTGGACAGGTTTGACCATTTATCCATTGTCAAAAATGGCCAACCCCTTTATTTCCACTCATGCTCAGTTTAACCCATCTAATATTTCACATTCTTTCACCTTAACTGCCCTGGTACTATATTTGGTGTTCAAGATATATTCCCTGGAATAAGAACTTTATGGAATCATTGCCAAAAGGGTCAATACTGTGAAACTGACAGTGCAGCTGGGCCTGGAATCCTCATAAATCACCTCACTTTGTCTTAAAGTCCACTAATCAAGAATGTTAAGCTTCCAGCTCTGTTTGTCCTTTAAGCCATTTTTTTGAAACAGAAAAATGCATTTCTTGTCAACTTCACTCGTGTACACTGGATATTAGCAATTAGGCTCGACCAACCTTTGTTTTTGGTGGATTGTTTGAAAAGCAAAGGAAACATTCCTTTTTTTTTGCTTTTCTAACTTTTAAATTCTTTAACTTCCTATTCCCTTGCCAAGCAAGTTGAAAATCTCAACAACACTATGAAACATGCCCTTATGGATTACACCTTCTCCAGCTCAGAGAGAATGTTCACACTCATCGGTCTCAGCACTGGAGGTTGGGATTGAGCCGGGATCTCTAGAGCTATAAGGCAGCAGCTAAATGATTTGTGCCACCCTCAGAAGCAGGAGCAGGCCCTTTGCTCACAATGTCTATACTGACCCGGATGCCAGTTTAAACTGTACACCTGTATGTACAAGGTCAAGATCCCTCAATTTCCTGGCTAAATGCCTCATAAGCATGGCTGTCGTCTTCTTCCAACACTTCTGCTGGCAGTACATTTCACCGGGCCCCTATATTGGTGGGGGGCGGGGGGGGGAAAGAATTTTGTTCGTAAATAAATGTTCTTTACCCCCTTTAGTCTTCAAGCTATGCCCTCGGGCATTTGACATTACCAACCTTGGAAAAGGACTGTTTGTCTGACCATGCCTCTCATAACTTGTATACTTCTGTCATGCCACTCATCAGTCTCTGACGCTCCAAAGAAAACAATCCAAGTTTGTCCAACCTCTCTTAATAGCTAATGCACTTTAATCCATACAGCATCTTGGTGAAACTCTTCTGCCTCCACTTCCTTCCTGTCCGGCAATTGGAGCTGCAAACAATACTCCAAATATGGTCAAACCAAAGTTTTGTCTGGCTGCAACGTGACTTCCTAATCTTTATACTCAACGCTCAGATGATAAAGGCAAGCATGTTATACTCCTCAATCACCCTATCAATTTGTGCTGCTGCTTTTTGGGAGTTCTGGACTGGCTCCACAAGATCCCTCTGTATATCAATAATGTTAAGTTGAAAACAATAAGAAATGAAGCAGTTGTTGAACTTGACTGACAAGGTAAAGAGATGATCGCTCCTCAGTCAGGAGAGACAAAGATAGGGGATCATTAAGTAATGACACGAGAAGAATTCTTCTCCCAGGGAATGGTGAATTATTTGAATTCTCTGTCTGGGAGGACTGTGGAGGCTCAATTATTATTCTCAAGATTTTTAGATATTAAGGAATTGATCAAAAAGGTGTTAACATTAGAGAGCAGTGTTACATTAAATATTTATCCTTAGTCTGGTTGAACTGTGAAGAGGTGCTAAAGTGTCAAACTACTAATATTTATTAGGTTTTTGTGTTTTTTCTTCTGTACAGTTGAGCCCACCCATGGTCGTGCAACTGGCCGCATTCCCCATGGGAATTTTCCGCCCATTTGTAAATATGAATCCTTCCTAAAGCTCTTCCATTTGTTTCACTATGGTTTCCTTGCACTTAGTTGATGGGACTCTTGTGGTTGCATTTCCAGCCCTTCTACCTTCACTTTCTCCTTCCAGACCAAAGATGCGGTTCCTCTTGTCACCAGCCTCTAGTTTCAGTGAAACGGCCCCATTTTTCAATTTAATGGCACCATGACACAGATCTCTTCACTCCCTCTCAACATTCTAAAGGGTGCCTAACCAATCTGATTTCTCGGCTCACTCTTCCATCTCCATCATTATGCATTCCCAAGATACAATGCAGGAGCTGTCCTTTACTACATCACTTCCCAACCTGCCAGAAGGCAGACACCCAGGGTGAAAGAGGAAGTCACTTGTGTACAATCCACTTTAATATTTATACTCAATTTGGGACTGACAATGTAAGCTTTCTATCCTTGGAAAATCAAACACAGATGGTATAACTTGTATGCAGAGCACCATTGTTAAGTCTGCAAGGAGAAAGGGTGACTTCAATTTTCCATCTTACTCTAACCTTGCTTTATCCTCTTTCTGTTCCAATGAAGTCCATCGTAAGCCAGAGCCACATAAGGAGATCGAGTGCCTCTTGTTTGCTAGTCTTTGTTGCACAATTTCCATTGCAAATGAAATTAAACTCAAAAGGCATCTTGTAATATTGTCATACTGAATGGGGGTTGATGAATGTCATCAGAGAATTCCACAGTGAAGTTGACTAAAATAATTTGTCACTGTGGTAATCGTTTTCCTCCTTTAAAGTTTGAGTTTAACTACTTTAAAGTTTTGTATGCTTGGCTAATGGCAATGGTGCAATTTCTTTAAAAAAAAAAGTTGTCAATAATTCCCTTCAACCAATGAGTTAGAAATGGTGGCAAAAGGCTTCTGCAATGATTTTGCAGTTCTATATAGTGATTCCCCAACTTAGGTGCATCCTTTTGTGTTTCAATGGCAATGAGATACTTGGGCAGTCTGTGATGTAGGAATAATTGCAGTACTGTCAAATGATTTTTAGTTTTGGATTCTTCACAAGATGGTATAATAGCAAGAGGCCTTTATTTCTGGAAAAGTGAGTCATTAAACCTTGAACTAAATACTTGTTCTTAGCAATGTCTTGAAAAGCCCTGCTGTGTCAAATGGTAAATTTCAGCTAATCCTTTCATGTTTCAACACACTTCGGGTTCTGTTTTCTTGAGTTAGCAGATGTCTTGGATTTATCCAAGTTTTCATGTTTTCCCTTCAAATAAAATTATTATCAGTGCCCTCAACATTTTCTTAGTTGGAGATTGTGCTGTTAGGTGCGTATGTTACTTTCCTCTGTTTGAGTATGTTCACGCTATACCATTTAAAGTCTGACCACCTGGAGAAGCTCTAAATCAGGTGACCTTCTTGATTACTCTGTTACTGTCAAGCTTGAGCTTTGCAGATGCTTCTCTCCACTTTCCCTCAACATTTCCCATTCGTGACCTCTCATTGCTTCTCTACCCTGTCATAATTAGCTTTGCCTTTCAGAATCAGAATTTATTGTCATAAACAAGTCAAGAAATTCGGTGATTGCAGCAGTATCATACAGCAAACATTCATTTTATAACCGTCTTACAACATGAAAAGAAAAAAAATTAAAAGTAACAGGGCACATAAAGTAAGGTAGTGCCTTTGATTCATTGATCATTCAGGAATCTGATGGCAGCGGGGAAGAAGCTGTCCTTGTGCCGCTGAGTGCTCGCCTTTAGATCTCTGTACCTTTATCCCGATGGTAGTAGAGTGAAGAGGGCATGGCCTGCATGGTGGGCCTCTTTGAGGAGAGGGGCTGCTTTTTTTTTAAAGATAGCGCCTCATGTTGATGTCCTAGATGGAGTGAAGTCTGGTGCCTGTGATGTCACAGGCTGAGTAATCACCCCTCTGGGCTTTAATCTTGTCCTGAGAGTTGGTGTCTCAAACCAGGCAACTTTAGAAGTTTAAGAGAGTCGTTGGTGACAGATGGAATCTCCTCAGACACCTCACAAAGTGTAGCCGCTGGCGAGCCTTCTTTGTTATTGCATCGACGTGGAGCCTCCAAGACAGATCCTTGGAGATGTTGACCCCCAGGGATTTGAAGTTCTTGACTCCTGTCCACTACTGAGCCTCGATGAGGACTGGGTCGTTTTCCCTGACTTCCTCCTGAAGTCCTCAATCATCTCTTTGATTTTGCTGATGTTGAGTGCAAGGTTGTTGTTACGTCATTCAACGAGTTGATCTATCTCCCGATTGTGCACTTTCTCATTGCCGTTTGTGATTTTACCAGCAACTGTGGTGTAATTGAAATTGTGCCCGACCACACAAGTTATGGGTGTGTAATGAGCAAGTAATCAATGAGGAAGAGACGTTGTTTCAAATTTGTACTGACTGTGGTCTTCCAATGAGAAAGTGAAGGATCCAGTTGCAGAGGGAGATACAGAAGCCTAGTGTTTGTAGCTTCTTGACCAGCACTGAGGGAATAATAGTATTGAAGGCCAAACTGTAGTTGATAAAGAGCAGCTGAATGTATGAATTGCTGTTTTCGAGATGATCCAGAGCTGAGTGGAGAGCCAGCGATAGTGTATCTGCTGTGGAGCGATTATGACAATGGGTGAACGGCAGTTGGTGTAGATCTTTGATTAGATATGTGTTAATTCTGGCCTTGACCCGGCTCTCAAAGCGTTTTATTCCAATAGGTTGGTGCTACTGGGCGGTAGTCGCTCTTCATGGGTAATTGGGTCTTGAAGCAGGTGGGAACCTCTGAATGCAGCAATGAGAGGTTGAAAATGTCTATGAACACTCTGGCTAGTTGATTGGTGCAGATTTTCAGTAACCTGCCAGGTACGTCATCAGGGCCTGATGCCTTGCAGGGGCTCACCCTCTTGAATGAAGTTCTGATGTCACCCTCAGAGACAGATATCGCAGGGTCCTTAGCCTTTTCAGGGATTCTTGTCGGCACTGTTTGGTTTTCCTTCTCAAAGCGGGCATAGAAGATGTTCAGCTCATCATGTAGTGAAGCATCGCAGCCATCTGTAGTGTTCACCCTCGCTTTGTAGGCTGTAATGGCCTGCACGCCCTACCATAGCTGATGAGAATCAGTCTCTGCCTCTAACTTCCTCCAGAATTGTTGCTTTGCTTCAGAGATGGCCTTCCGCAGGTCGTACCTGGACTTGTGAACATCCCAATCCCCTTGTTCTCATTCTCAGCAGGTTGCAAATTCACTGATTCATCCAGGGCTCCTAGTTGGGGAACATCCGGTGTATGCACGTGGGCACACACTCATCCATGCATATTCATTTAAGTCTCTGGATGCGTTCTTGAATATGTTTCAGTCCACCCACTCAAAACAATCCTGCAGATGCTCCTCCGCCTCCGTGGACCATACTTTCACTAGATTCACCACTGGTGGTGTGGTATTCAGTTTCTGCTTGTACGACAGGAGTAAGTACTGCCATGTGATCAGACTTGCCGAAGTGTGGTCGTAGTTTGGCTTAATATGCGTTCTTCATGGTAGTTGAGTGTGTTGATCCCCCTGGTCTCGCATGTGATATGTTGGTGGTAGTTTGTCAGAAACTTCTTCAGCTTGGCCTGGTTTGATGTCTCCCACAATGATCAGGAAGGCATCAGAATGTTTCGTCTCATAGCTGTTTATCACCGTGCTTGGTCCCTCCACTGCCAGCCTGATGTTACCCTGGGGCGGGATGTACACTGGGACCAGGATGGTGGCAGCGAACTCTCTTGACACTATACTGGGCCACACTTGATAACCAGATGTTCCAGGTTGGGAGAGCAGGACTGGAACATGATCGTGATGAATTTTTTTTTTAAATTTTTTATTTTTCACACCATAAATCACATTAGCCATGATACACACTTTTTCTTTTTCACACATATACAGTGACTTTTTCTCCCTCCCCTCCTCCCAAGCCACCCCCCCACCCCCCCCCCCCCATCCATTTTAGGTATACAATCTAGGTTACATTAAACCAGTCAGACAATGTTGTCATTCAACAAAAATACACCAGAAATTCTACTGAGTCCATTCTTTTCTTTCCTTCTCCTTCCATCAACTTAGGTAATGATTGTCCCCGGTAGGTTTTCGCTATTGTATTTAATGTAAGGCTCCCATATTTGTTCGAATATTTCAATATTATTTCTTAAACTATATGTAATTTTTTCTAATGGAATACATTTATTCATTTCTATATACCATTGTTGTATTTTCAGATTATCTTCCAATTTCCAGGTTGACATAATACATTTTTTTGCTACGGCTAGAGCTATCTTAACAAATCTTTTTTGTGCATCCTCCAAATCAATTCCAAATTCTTTGTTTTTTATGTTACTTATTGATGATGACACAAACACTGCCTCCCCTGGGGTTTCCAGATGCCACTTCAGTCAGTGTGATGGAGGGTGTAGCCCTTAGGCTGCAGTGCCGTGTCCAGATTGTCCATGTTTCTGTTATGCAGTACTCTCTGATGTTGAAGTCTGGCTTGGAGTTCATCAGTTTGTTCTCTAGGGACTGTACATTGGCCAGGAGCGAAAGCCTCAGGTCCCAGCGATTTATCCTTTTCTTTCTCTCTTTACCACACCACAGAGATACCATGTGCATCCTATTTCTGAGCAGCATTATTTGCAGGCACATGATCAGCTTCCCTGTTTATGCTGATAGCCTCTAATTCTGTTTCCCAACATTTTTATTGGCACAGAGATCATTTGTGCTGTCAGAATCTATTCTGCATCAAATGATGTCATGCAATCCCTGCTAACGATGGCCTGATTGCTAGATTTATTGTTCCCAACTTCTGTTCCCTTATCATTAACTCCAGCCTGTGTACCAATTCAGGCAACCTGACCATTCATTCAGCCTGAAAAAAGCCTTTAAACTCCAAATTTGTTTTTTTTTGGGGGTGGGGGGGTGGGGGAGAGAGTGGGAGATGGAGAAAATCAGTGCATTATTTTCAAGGCCATAATTATTAACCCTCCCCAGTGCATCTTGAGAAGGTGCTGTTGGAGTCATTGTTTCCATGGTATTTTCCAGTGGGTGTGGGAAGAGAGAATTGAGTGGGCAAGATTAGTTAGATCCAATAATGGTGAAGAAAAGATATTGTTTCTATGTCAGAATGGTGTGTGATTTCCCCCTCCCCTGTGGGCAAGTACAATTTTTTTGACTATAAGGCCAGTTGGAATTTGTTGCCGAAATGAGTTTTGATGTTAGCATTGGATGATTCTTGAAACTTTAAACATGAATCCCTGACGCATCCTGGATTTGAAGGCAGAAGGAAGAGTGACGAGAATGCCGGGAGACTTCCTCCGGCATTTTGAACCGCCTGAAAGTCATGTGGGATAGAATCTCGTCCATGGAAGTGTAGTTAGATCTAAAACTTGCTTAAACTTTCAGGAAGGGATTCAAGTAATGAGAGCAAGATATGTTAGAAGAAACTCCCTGTTAACAAACTATATTATATGAGGAAAATAAATTGGTAGTTGGTTCATTGGTCCTGTTGCTTTGGATTTAGCAGGGTAATTATCTTGATTTGCTTTCCTTCCTTTGCCACTATATTCCAATTTGAATGATTGTGAAAAGATTGACAAAGCAGACATATCCACTTGTCACGAAAGTCTTCAAAATACATTGGTGAAAAAAAGCATTAAAAAAAATCAGCGGGAGTGGGCCAGTTGTCCTGATGAGCCTGCTCCACCATTCATTAAGATAATTATCCTGGACTCATTTCCACCTACCTGTTCATTCCCCATTCACCCTTAATTCTCCTATCATTTAAAAATCTGCCCCTCTTCAATATGTTTAAAGAGGCCATCTCTAATGCTTCATTGGGCAGATATTCATAGATTCCCTACTTTATGGGAGAAGCAGCTTCTCTTTATCTTAATTATGAAACTTAGGGCCATGTCCCCTAGTCCCAGTCTCGTGCACCATTGCAAACAATCTTCCTGCTTTCTTATCGATTCCTTTTCATAATTTTATCTGCTTCTAGATGCTCCACTCCTTTGTCCTTCTAAACTCAATCCCTCTTTATAAAATAATCCTCTCATTTCCAGAATCGACCTGGTGAATTTCCTCTGCACCACCTCCAAAGCCACTACATCCTTTCTCCAGTAAGGAAACCAGAATTGTGCGCAGAGTTCCAGGAGTGGTTCATCAGTACCCTATATAGTTGTAACCTGATTTGCCACCTTAATTACTTTCTGCACCTGCAAACTAACTCTGTGCAATTCATGCGCAAGCAACCTCTGATCTCGCTGTACAACTGAACTCAGGAATGGGAATTCTGTCTAATCTAGCATCTTTTCTTTTTCCTTTCAGTGGCTGTTGTCTATTTCCTGCATTGAATATGGGGACGAAAGATTTGATTCAATAACACCGAATCAAGCTTAACCATATGGTGACATCATTCAGGTAGAGATTTTAGAGAATTCACTGAGTTGAAAAATGGAGAGAAGTGTGCATTGCTGGAAAGCAGTGCTCAACACTCCAGCAGTTTTGTTTTTAAAATGTACGTACTCAATTATCATTGCTCTTTCATATCTCCTAATACAATGCCCTAGAATATTCCAGTCAATTTTGGATCAGAAGTGGCTGATCTTGCACTTCCCAATCCAATACTACAACTACATAAAAACACAATGGTGGAGAAACTCAGCAGGTCAAACAGTATACTTCATATAGCAAAGATAAAGATGCCAAACCAACGTTTCGGGCTTGAGCCCTTCATCAAGGTATGACAAAATGCAGGCAGGTGCCTGAACAAAATGATGGGAGCAGCAAATTTCCACAGGCAGGAAGGAGGTAATCGGTTGATGAGGGAGAGAGTGGGAGGACATACCAGCAAACAGGGGAATGTCTCTGTGAATGGAAAGGGAAGGGGGTGGAGAGCTGGAGAAAAGAAGGGAAAGGAGGGAGAATGGGGAGTAGGCTAGCAGAAACGAGAGTTGATATTAATGCCATTCAGTTAGAGAGCGCCCAGATGGAACTTTAGCTGTTGCTCCTCCAATTTACAGATGGTCTTGGTCTGACAGTACATGAGGCCGTGGACAGACATGTCAGCGTGGGAATGGGGCACAGAATTGAAATGGATAGCCACTGGGAGATCCAGGACGCTGATGCGGACAGAGACTCTCCCACCAGATTAACTTCAACTTCTCCGGTTTCTGCTAGCCGACTTCCTGTTCTCCCTCTCTTCGCTATCCCTCTTTCTTCTTTCCTTCACCTTCCCACTCCTTTCCTCTCCATTTACACTGACATCCCCTCCCCTGTTTGCTGGTGTGCCCTGCCGAATCGACCCATTACCTCTTGTCTGTGGGACTGTGCTCTTCCTCTGCCCCTCTCCCCCACCATTTTGATCGAGCGCCTGCCTACATTTTGTCATACCTTGATGAAGGGCTCAAGCTGGAACAGTTGGTTTTGTGTTTTTTTTAACCTGCTGGATTTCTCCAGCATTGTTTTTTACTTTAATCACGGTGTCTGCAGACTTTTGTGCTTTATCATAGCCATGTCCTTTGTCATAGTTTGTCCCTTTTTAACTCCTTACTCCTATCCACACTACTTATTGTCACACATTTAAATTGGATTTTCAATTCTTTGTCCTTCATTTGTACCATTGAAGTACATAGTAAAAAAGCAGCTTATCTGATGTCCTTTTAAACGGCTGATGACTTGGAGATTATTTGATTTGCATCATTCTAAAATTAGTACAAATAGAGTTACCAATTACAGCATTTTAGGAAAGGCTGAGTTTCCAAAATAGGGTCAGTAAAATGATGTAATGCTATTACAACTTGAAAGATTGTTAATATCGTGAATTTGTAATCAAACAATTAACATGTAATTAAAGTGCACATTCCAGAGTTTATTCAAGTTTACCTGTATACATTTTGGTTTGACAATAGAGAAATTACAGCACTTTTTATACATAGTCCCTTCATTTTAAGGCACCATAATGTTTGAGACATTTTAGGAGTCTATAATTGCCATTTTTCCAACACGAGGATCAAAGTTGTCCCAATGAAAGTCAAGCCATTGTGAGGCTGGAAAAACAAGAATAAAACAGTGAGAGATTCCCCAAACCTTAGATTTACTAAAATCAACTGTTTGGACCATATAACCATATAACCATTTACGGAGCGGAAACAGGCCATGTTGGTGATTAAGAAGAAAGAGTGCACTCAGTAATCTTCCAAGGAAGATCTTCACTACTGATGACAGAAGAATTCTCATCATCATGAAGACAAATCCCCAAACATATATCCAATAGGTCTGAAACATTCTTCAGGAAGCAGATATGGATGTGTCAATGACTACTGCTTGCAGAGGACTTCAAGAACAGAAATATAGAGGCTACCCTGCAAGATACAAACCATGGCAAAGGTGGTATGCTTTAGATCTTGGGCAGTTTTATACACCTTGACACACTGCTCTTGCCAACACTCTGGTACAGGGTAATCTTATAGACAATAGACAAGGTTAGTTCCAGGGATGGCGGGGTTGACATATGCTGAAAGGCTAGAAAAACTGGACTTGTATCCGATGGAGTTTAGAAGGATGAGGGGGGACGTGATTGAGGTATACAAAATCATCAGGGGGATAGACAAGGTGAAGTCGGATTACTTGTTCCCAATGATTGGGGAGACGAGGACTAGAGGGCATAGTTTAAGAATACAGGGTAGGCCCTTTAGGACGGAGATGAGAAAACATTTTTTTACCCAGAGAAGTGTGAATCTGTGGAATGCTCTGCCACAGAGGGTGGTAGAGGCAGATTCGCTGATTATGTTCAAAAGAGAGTTAGATAAGACTCTAGTGGGCAAAGGAGTTAAGGGTTATGGGGATAAGGCTGGAAAGGGGAACTGATGGTAGTGATCAGCCATGATCTGTAAAATGTCGGTGCTGGCTCAACGGGCCGAAGGGCCTACTCCAGCTCCTATTGTCTATTGAAGAGTGTTTCTGATCTGTTGGATGACCAGTATCCACAATGACTAGGATGAGGGATTAATGTACAGAAGAACCTTGCTGGCCTGGATCCAGGTATAGGAATGGCGGGAAGGGAGAGGTGGCTTGACCTTTATGGTCCAGGACCACGGGGGAGGAGTCATAGGGTATGAGTCATCAGTGGGCGGGCCAGCTCCATATATACAGTAGTCCACCATAACTATATACAATGGAGGAAGCCTATAACCACACATACGTTTGGGGATTTTTCTTTATTATGTTGAGAATTCTACTGTTTTCGGCATTAGAGGTCATTCCTTGGAATATCAGTCCCTTTGCGATTACTGTGCCCTTTCTTCTTAATGATGTTCCAAACTGTTGATTTTGCTAATGCTAATTTTGCTAATGTTTAATTCTTGTTTTTCAGCCTCTCATAAAGGCTTATTTCACTTTCATTGGGCACAACCCTGATCCTCGTGGTGAAAAATGGCAACTACAGACTCTAAAGCTTAGAAGAAAGCATATAACCGTTTACAGCTCTTATATTTGTACTAATTAAGCTATTAAACATACAGGAGTGGACTCACAGCACCAGTGAAGCCAAATGTCCCAAATATTATGGGGTTCTGAACTAAGGGGACTGTGTGCAAAAAGTGCTCTATGGTCAAACCAAAATATCTAAATAATCTTGAATAAACTCTGGAATGTGCACTTTAATTACACATGTGAATTGTTTGATTACAAATTTAAAACTGTGGAACAGGGGAAATAAAGGAAAGAAGTGTCTTTGTCCCAAACATTACGGAGGGCACTGTGAATCCCAGGAAGTTGGCTGAGCTTTGATGAAATAAGGCTGTAGAAGCGTGGCTTGAATTGAAAGATAATAAATAATTGGTTCATTCAGATTGTCACTTTTATCTTGACTTGAAGGTTAAAGTTGTTTTGTATGTGGCTAGATTTATCCTGCTCCAGATACTTGGGAGCAAGGTGTACAGCTTTGATAATGCCTGAATTGATAACAGTTCATGGAGCTATTTGGCATGATTGAAAGTGACGGCCAATTTGTCACGAGAGCATTGGTAGTTTCTGTATTTGTTGCCATTGAATTAGAAACTCAAGATGAATTTTCCTTGTCAACAATGTTTAATTGTAGGGAAGTTGAGAGACTAATTTTAAGGGAATGAATTCAAAGTTCCCTGCTTCATCTTTTCTTTCAAACATGCAAAATATTGGTCAAAGTCCCACAGATGCTTCTGTTGTTTTTGGCTCCCTAATCAATCTGATGCTACTCCCGTTTCAAGTACTTTGTGGTATATTTTTGTACTGGAGACGCATTTTAAATTGACCCCATCTTTGTTTCATTGGTTGTCATGGTGACAAATCATTCAGCTTGCTAAGTGGTTACACTACTGAGTGGGATGGTTATAGATCCTGAACCTTCCTTTGCATACAAGATTAATTAGAAGCGTAGCAACTGTGCGTACGATGTTGCTATTTTTGAAGAGTATTACTTTTAATCCATCAATAACCATCTCTTTCTTTTATAAGTCAGTGAGCGATACTGCTTGTCAGTTAGAAAGCAACATGCTGTTAGCTTTTACCTCATCAATTTGAAAACTTGCTGATTGTCTCATTAGAGGTAAGTAGAAGGTACAAGTTAAGGTTTTAAGTTGAGCTGTTTGAATCCAGAATAATGTATTTGAGAACACAATTTTAGCTTGATTGTCATCTCAGAAATTTTGTTGCTCTTTTTCTCAATCTTCACTTTGTTAATTAACATGCTTTGTGATACATGCATTAGGCTCTGGAATCATGTACTTGGGTCTGAATTTGTTTTAAACTAACTGCATTTTATAGAATTGATTAAGTTGCACTAGTGATAGAATTTAGTTATTGTTGCTAAAGATGTGACTCACTAGTCACTTGGGTTTAAATCTTATTTTTTTTGTTATCTAATGAATCTGAGCTTGGAAAGATACCACTATCAACAAATTTAACTTTCAATTGAGGTGTCATTCCACTCCTGCCTTTAAGCTGGCAGCAGAGGACTCAAATTCACCAAGACAAATGGTTACTTAAACAAAAGTTGATTTTTATTTTCTTTAAACATAAAAGCAGGATCAAACTTCAACTTACTACTCTTAGCCTAACTTAACCCCCTTTTCATTCTAAGTGTAAGTGTAAGTAATGTGTATATATTCAGGAAAAGTTCTTTGATTTACAGTCCAATCTCAGTTCTCACTCCTCCAAGTTCATCAGTATCAGGCAATTCTTATACTGTGCACAGAATTTCACGTTTATGAATTTTCACCAGGCTCTAGTGAAAAGGTAAATGGTTACTGCTCAGGAAGGTTCTTGTTGGTTTTAGAGAGATGATTTGTTGCTCGTTGTACACACACAAACTGATTTACTTCCATCAGTCACTGAAGAAACTTACCCATCATGGTTTTCCAAGTGATAACCTCTTCTTCCAGGCCACCACTGAGTTTGTCTTGTTTCCCTAATTTCAGGTGAAAGACTCTAGCCAGCCATTTCCTCTTGTAAGGACCACGAGGGTTTTTCAACGGGCTGAACTCAGAACTCACAACCCCTCTTCAAAATGGGGTTTTCAACTAAGCTTGTCATGTTGCTGATTCAAAAGCCACTGCAGAACTCCAACTGAATTCTCCCCTCTCCCCCCCTCTCCCCCCCTCTCCCCCCCTCTCCCCCCCTCTCCCCCCCTCTCCCCCCCTCTCCCCCCCTCTCCCCCCCTCTCCCCCCCTCTCCCCCCCTCTCCCCCCCTCTCCCCCCCTCTCCCCCCCTCTCCCCCCCTCTCCCCCCCTCTCCCCCCCTCTCCCCCCCTCTCCCCCCCTCTCCCCCCCTCTCCCCCCCTCTCCCCCCCTCTCCCCCCCTCTCCCCCCCTCTCCCCCCCTCTCCCCCCCTCTCCCCCCCTCTCCCCCCCTCTCCCCCCCTCACCCCCCCTCTCCCCCCTCTCCCCCCCTCTCCCCCCCTCTCCCCCCCTCTCCCCCCCTCTCCCCCCCTCTCCCCCCCTCTCCCCCCCTCTCCCCCCCTCTCCCCCCCTCTCCCCCCCTCTCCCCCCCTCTCCCCCCCTCTCCCCCCCTCTCCCCCCCTCTCCCCCCCTCTCCCCCCCTCTCCCCCCCTCTCCCCCCCTCTCCCCCCCTCTCCCCCCCTCTCCCCCCCTCTCCCCCCCTCTCCCCCCCTCTCCCCCCCTCTCCCCCCCCTCCCCCTCTCTAATTTGCAGGGTTCTAGACCCAGTCTCAAAAGATTTTATTAGCTTCCAAGCATGGACAGTTTCATTTGCACCTGCTTTTGAATTTCCTTAACTAAGCATTTCCAAACTAGATTTTTTATTGTCTTTGCATTTCTCTTTCAGCAAAACTCTTGTATTTTAAATGAGATGTAAAGTGTTATTTTGTTTGTGAAGTGACCTACTCTTTAAACTACTCCCACAATCTATCTCTTCTAAAATTATATAAAATATAATTTAACCTGTCACAAACACGGAGGATCCAGCTTCCCCTGAGACCGTTATAGCTGCATCTCCCTCCACCAGCAGCAATGCTGATTCTGGAGTCCCTTGTGGCATGGATACAGAGGCTAGCAATAAAAATGGTGAATCTGCGCCTCGCGATCAACCAGGTAAAAACTTTTTTTAGCGATTAACATTTTTATTCATGTCTGTTTGCCCATAGAGTTGTCTCGCTACTGTCTTCTATTCTCTAGGATGTCTGCCAAGAAGTGCTCCTTGTTAATTTCACATATATTGTGTAGAACACAGCAGGCAACAACGTCTGATACAAACATGGTACAAATATCAAGTCGCTTGGCCAGGTACCTCCAGTGACCTTTGAGATATCCAAAAGCATTTTCTACCACCATCTTTTCTGAGCTGAAATGGTAAATCTTCACTGCCATTGATCGAGGGTATGGTGGTTAGTGAAACCCTTCATCAGCCACTTCCTTTTTTTAAAAATATGGAACACTTCACGAATTTGTGTGTCATCCTTGCGCAGGAGCCATGCTAATCTCTGTATCGTTCCAATTTTAGTATATGTGCTGACGAAGCGAGCACATCAGCCACTTCCTGAGGGGGTAAGCTGGGTCTCCGATTAGATGCACAGGGATTTCCACTTAGTTTTGGATTTCTGTGGACAGAGTGATGTAGACTTATAACTACTTTATGCTGACCCTTGGACTTGTCATAAGTTTTATTTGAAGTTGACCATCAGCCATTCCTTCAGTTTAAACATACACACACACTTAGGCATATATATATATATATATATATACACACACATTCACACACATATATAATGTACACACACACACACACACACATATATATATCACTGTGATTGTACCCTATATGTTACATGTGACAAATAAACATGATCCACACATACATTACTGTACAGTGAGGTATATAAATTACTTCACGTGGGAAGAGGTACCCACCTTGATCTTCAGCTTTTCTATAGATGGGTGAGTTGGCTAAAACACGAGCATCGTGCATATGACCAGGCCACCCACATACACATCTGTGAAGGTGGAACAACAAAGACTGTTTTGATCGACAGATGAAACACATTAATTGTTAAAGACAGGTAATTGTAACTCAGGCCGTGATCCTTTCCAGCAGTTGTGGTCAACAACAGCTTAAAGAACAATGGAGTGGCACATTTTCCAATTGTAGTAGGCTGGTGCATCTTCAAGAGGGGTGATAATGGGAATATGTGTGCCATTGATGGCACCAGCACACATTGGATACTCCCGTTCTGCAACTCTGTCCATTGTCTCCTGAACATGCGCACTACTCGGCAGGTAAACAAAAAGTTTAAAAAGTCCCTCTTCAATGCTTCAGTAACTTGTTGTACCAACACAAACACAGTAGTGACATCAACACCAAAAATACAACTAATGGATGGATATTCACGTGGGGTATCATACCACCACAAAGTAATTGCATCTAAGCCAATGTTCCAGAGGCTGTTGCCAGTTTGTTATCTCAGGTGTGGCTCAACGAATTGCAATACAAAATCAAAAGTGTTCTGAGACGTACGGAAATAGCCTCCACACATCTTCATCAAAATTGTTGAGGACATCAGACCGGATCATGGGCCCATATGGTTGCTCTCTCTCTCTCTCTCTCTCTCTTTCTCTCTCTCACCTCCAATCTATTTCTGATTCCATGAGCGCATCGCTTGCACAAATCTGTCACTCTGCGCAGCAAATTTGCTTCTGTTCGAAGAGTGGCATAAATGTTCACGGCAAGCATAGGCACATCAAGTTCAACCGCTATTGTGTAGAAAGCAATGTCTGATGTATATGTTATGCATCACACGAGACAGCAACACTGTTGTGTTACCTGTCCCGCCTCTTGCTCTCGGAATGCTGGCCTGATGTGTAAAATGACATACAAGCCCAGCATTATGCTTGCATTGTTTGGTTCATTGTAAACAACCAAAGATGGCTTAATGATGGATCTTCTTTATGACCGTATTGTGGAATCTTAGTGTAAAGATCCCATAATTAACAGAATCAGTATTGGTATGACCAAATAAATATCTCTGAATGGTAATGCAAAGTGGCTAATCTTGTTTGTACATGTTGTTACATTCTTTTTTTTATATATATTCTTTAAAATTGTGATGCATGCTCGTTCTTGTATGAGGTTAAACTAATTTCTTCCACGTGTTCAGCTGAACAATTATTCTCTTGGTCTGCGTATCCTTATCTGCCCCTAATTTGGTAAAATTTGCTTTTAAATCATTTGCAAAACATGTGATTAGTTGATAGGCCAGCTGCAGTTTGAGTTATCAAGCACATTCTGGTTTGATGGCTGAATACGTTGCGTCTTCCTTGAAATGTGCTTCTGAGCAAATCTTTGGTCGAATTCTGTAATACTGACTTGGTTCTTATTGGCTACATCTTACAGTATTCAATATAAAATGTAATGATAAACAATCAAAATTGGCACAACACATTTAAAAAAAAAATTCAAATCAGAAATTGAGCATCTAATCTCTAAATTTAAACATGACTTGATGTCACGTAGCCATTGAGCATGATTAGGCGGGGTAATGTCTCTCCATCTGAGCAATGCCACCTGCCCAGCCATAAGAGAAATAAAAGCTGATACATGCATGTCAGATGCTGTTAAAGTGTGTCACTCGATACCAAATAAAGCAGTTAAGGGATTAAGTTTAAAATAAACTTTAAAAAGTGCAGAGAAATTTTGAAATACTTCATTGCAATATTTCTCAAGATTCTGACATGTCCAGAAGATATGAATTAATGAAGCATCTCCATTGTTACATTTATCATAGCGAGGAGATACATCCGCATAAAAACGCGATAGTTTGACTTTGGACATGTGAGCCCATGGACTACCTGAAATTGTAGGAGAGAGTGGCAGGCATATAAAGAAGAGGTATTAATTAATTTGAAAATTACATTCCTAGTTTCTTCAGAAATTAAAAGCTGTAGGTGCTGTTCCCAAGCTTTTTAAATTTTATCTGAAGGAGCCTCTCATTCTCAATAATATACAGGTATCATAAATGTTAGATATTGTACCATTATAGAACTGTACCATTTCATCGGATGCAAGGATCGACAACGCGATAGACAACAGTCTCGCCAAGGCAAATAGCGCCTTTGGAAGACTACACAAAAGAGTCTGGAAAAACAACCAACTGAAAAACCTCACAAAGATTACCGTATACAGAGCCGTTGTCAGACCCAAGATCGTGTTCTATGGCGAGCTCTCCACTGGCCACCGAGACAGAGGTGCACCAAAGAAGAGGTACAAGGACTGCCTAAAGAAAACTCTTGGTGCCTGCCACATTGACCACCGCCAGTGGGCTGATATCGCCTCAAACCGTGCATCTTGGTGCCTCACAGTTCAGCGGGCAGCAACCTCCTTTGAAGAAGACTGCAGAGCTCACCTCACTGACAAAAGACAAAGGAGGAAAAACCCAACACCAACCCCAACCAACTAATTTTCCCCTGCAACCACTGCAACCGTGTCTGCCTGTCCCGCATTGGACTTGTCAGCCACAAACGAGCCTGCAGCTTACGTGGACTTTACCCCTCCATAAATCTTCGTCCGCGAAGCCAAGCCAAAGAGCAAAGAAGATAGAAAGGTTTTAAATTAAAAATATCAATTACATTCTTAATAGTCCTCTTAGAAAATGTATGTAATTGAGATCGTAAAAAAATCTCTAATCTGTAGATTGCAAATAAAATTAGTATTTGGTAGACCAGTTTCAGTTTTTAAAAAGCTAGGAAAATGATTGTATGCCTTGGAGAGCAACTGACTCAAAAGGGAGAAGTCTGACATTGGCGTGAAACAGAGACTGAGGGGGCGCAATACTTTGAGGTTCCATCTGGATGAGACATTAGGTGGGGAGTCTGTCATCTAATCAAATGATCCCAAGGCACTGTTTGTAAATGAGCAGCTGACATCCCTGGACAGCACTTATTCCTCATTTAGCATCAGTAAATTGGATAATCTGGTCATTATTGTATTGCTGATAGTGGGATGAAGCTATTTGCAATGGGCAGTTTCCAGCATACCACTGTAGCAGAATATTAAAATAGCTTTACCAAGGTTGCCCAAGGTGCTGCAGAATTGATATTTTTGCAGAAATTGAGAACTCTGAAATTCCTGGTAACTCTGATGTTTGCAGTAACGTCCCCATTGATGATGCACAGGTTTTCTTAATCTTTTACACATACTATTTTTGAAATTCGAGTCTTTTGTGCAAATAGTATATGGTATGTTTCATATTTTAATGCTAATGTCATTTTCAAATCCATCTGGGAAGGATGTTTCAACTTTAACCCTGTGTGGAAGCAACAACGTCTTGAGATTACTTTTCATTTTCTCTCCTATTTTTCATTTGAAAACTTAAACCTTGGTGTATTATTCTTGCCAGCATTCAGTTCCCCTTGTTGAGAAGTTCCTCCTCAACTGTAAACAGCAAGGAGAGCATTGGCTTGTTATTTTAAATTGGGCACTGCATTTTGAGTCCATTTTTTTCTTGGGAGCTGTGAACTGAATTTGATGTCTTGCTTACTTGCCAATTAGCTAGGTCACTATAACAAAAGAACTTGGCAGATCACTGAAATCTTGACTTTCCTGTGTTTCAGTGATCACGATTGACATGTGTGGGCCAGGTTGATAAGTCGTATATTTCACATTTTCCCCATTATCAATTAATGGTTGAACATTACTTCAAAGGCTGATAACTCATTGATTTTATTGACAAACTACATTTGATTAAAAAATGATTGCAGAGTAGCCTCACTGGACTGTCGCATTTCAAATAAAATAGCAGTAAAAATGAATCTGTGGAGGATCCTGTGCTACTTGATGTTTCAATTAGATGCTAATGTCATTTCTTTATTGTTGGCATATGGATTACCTTAAACTTTTGTAGCCTCTCTGGTTGCCCTTGAGAATGTATCAAATAGTCTTGATTTCTGTTCTTGGCAAACTTTTGAAAATTTTACAAATGATGCAATTTAGTGATTTCTCTCACCAGATGATGCATACGCCAAAACATATTCCCCAAAAGCTAAAATTGAAATGTGATTCTGAAACTCTTTAGCATTAACCATCTAATATCATCTGATAAGAATACTTCCCTTTGCTCGGGTGCACTTTTGATTTGTAGTTCAAAATATTTAATTTTGAGATTGGAAATGTATGTGCCATTATCATTCATGCAGGCATTCATTTTCACTTTTTTAACAAACATTTACATAAAATGAAATAGATTTAAAACTGGCAAGTATTTAATCTATCCTTTGTATCTTATTAATTGTGAACTTGACTATAGTCCTTTTACCACTGGCATCCCAGTTAATTGGCCGTGCAGTGTCCCGGGACAGGAAGCCATTTGTGCTGTTTCCACTGGGGCACCTTTATTGACTGCTTTTCACTGAACACAGGTATACTGTGGAGAGCATTCGGTCTGATTGCATCACTGGTACAGTAGTGCCAAACCACAGGGCAAGAAAAAAAAACTAAACTCCAGAATGTTGTTAACTCGACCTGATACCTGATCAGTCTTCACTCTATTGAGAACATCTACAACAGGCAGTATCTTAAGAAAGCAGCCTCTATCCTCAAGGACCCTCGACATCCAGGCCATGCCTTTTTCTCTCTGCTCCATTGGAGACAAAGATACAGGAGCCTTAAGATGAACACTCAGTGGCACAAGATGACATCTTCCCCTCTGGTGTAGACTCGATGGGCTGAATGACCCAATTCTGATCCCATGTCTTATCTTTTTATGTACATATTTTATTAAAACTACTCAAAGTTAGTGCATTCCTTTGAAGAATAATTTGAAGATTGTTTGCATGCTTGATATATCAATACATTTGCTTTTTTGAAATTCAAAATGTTTCTCTTTCTGATATACAAGATGCTTAATGAACAGGTCAAGTCCTGATCCAGTATATAATAAAGTGGAATGAAGGTGCTTAAATCAAAAAGTTTGATAACTAACAAGGGTCTTCTTTGTTGAAAGCACAAATGTAATTTTATCAGAATTTAACTCTAATAATTGAAGTTAAATGGTTGAAACTCGATCTTGTATTTACATAAAGTCCACCTTAAAAGTAATTAATGATTGCTGTTCAATCCACGGCTTCCGTTGTGGTCCCCTCTACATTGGGCGCAGACTGGAAGATCGCTTTGTAAGCACCTTGGCTCTGTCCACTGCAATAGTGTGGATCTTCCAGTGGCCAGCCATTTTAAATTCTCCATCCCATTCCCTTGCTGACCTGTCTCTCCAAGGTCTCATGCACTGCCAGACTGAGACCACCTGGAAACTGGAGGAGCAACACCTCATGGTCTGACTGAGACCACCCTCCAACTGGATGGCATTAATATAAACTTATATTAATGCCATGAATTTAACATGAATGAGTAACTTTGTCCCAAATACATATTGTAAGTATTAGCATTTTGAAATAGCTAATGATCAGGCCATATTGTTACCAGGTCCTTGATCTCAAAGTGAAAAATATGTATTTTATTTTTATAACCTTGAAATTTCTTGAGTAATTTGGTTTACTAGATACTATTCTGCTACTTTAGTTTTTGATATGAGTTGTTTCCAGACTGACTAAAATGCAAGAAGTAGGATGTGATTCATGTGCTGTTCTACAGGTGACGGCTAGAATTAAAAAAAAATCTCCAACTTGTGATCCCAACTGATTTCAAAGTTGCACTCTGGGATATGGTAGCTCAACTTCTGAAAATCCCATTTCCCTTGGTGTACCAAGGGATCTCAGCCTTCTAGTCCTTGAAGGAAGTAAAAACTGAGTATTGTACTTCATGTTGTGTCATCTCTGATCTTGCTTGTTCACCTAGCTTTGATCCACTTGTCTGAGTCATTGGGATGGTGACGAAGGCCTGCTGTTCCTTGCAGAACTTTCCCATTTTGGAAAAAAGATACTCAAATGCAAAAAAATCTACTATATTTCCTCTTATCAACCTCATCAGATTTTTTTTAAAGAATGTATCTTAATAGTGATCATGAGTTTGTCATACACACAAGTACAATGTGCACATGTACTGAAATTCTTGCTGCAGCCAATTTTGAATGTAATTACAGACACAATGATAATTAAAAGATTTATAACAAACATGTACATCAAACTGCAAGAGAAAGAGAACGAGGAAACAAGCTGTAAACCCAAACAAAAATGGGAACAAGATCTAAACATAAAGAATGAAGCATGGGAAAAGCTATGCTCCGGAACTATGAGAAATACAATAAACACGAGGTTACGCATAATACAATATAATTGGTTACACAGGCTATACACCACGCCCCAAAAGTATCAGATAGATGTTTTCGGTGTAAGAAGGAAATGGGAACAACAGTTCATGCAATTTGGGCACGTGAGAAAGTGGAAAAGTTTTGGGACGATCTAAATCAGGTATTAAATAAAATCACAAAAAGCAACATACCAAAAAATCCAGAGATCTTTCTTCTAAGTAATATAAGAAGTAAAGAACTTGGACTCGATTTGGATGGAGCACAAAAAAGATTTATTATGATAGCCCTAGCTGTAGCAAAAAAATGTATTATGTCAACCTGGAAATTAGAAGATAGCCTGAGAAAACAGCAATGGTACATAGAAATGAATAAATGTATTCCATTGGAAAAAGTAACATATAATTTAAGAAATAACATCACAGTATTCGAACAAATTTGGGAACTGTACATGGAACACAACAGAGAAGTCCTACCGCGGACCTCCACCACCTAAAGTGACAGAAGGAGAAGACGACGAAATGAACTGACCCAGTATGTAAAAGTAGATGACACTAATTTCTTGTTTATTTTCATTGTGTAATGACATTGTTTAATGGGTTTAATGTATCATATGTGTTGAACGTTGAGTGAGTGGGGAGGGTGGGGTGAAGGAGGGAGGGAAGGGAGGGGGGGAAAAAGGGGAGAAAATGACAGTGTATATTCAAGAGGGAAATGTTTGTGTGTATTTTGGTCAGTATGGTTCATAGTGTGAAAAATAAAAATTTAAAAAAAATTCTTGCTGCAGCCATTGCCAATAACAGTGGCATTTTCTACAAAATTATTGATTATGTTGGAGCTGAACTTGACTACGCCCTCACAAGTGGATAGGGAATAGATCAGGGGTCTGAGCTTACAGTTTTGAGGTGCCTGTGTTGATGGCCAGGGAGGAGGAGGTGATGTTGCCAATCTGCACTGATTAGGGTGTGTCAATGGGGAAGCTGAGAATCCAGTTCACAGTTGTGGAGAAGCAAACAGGCTTCCAGATCCCTTGGTTTGAAAATCAATTTTGCTGGTATGATGGTGTTAATCTCAGAGCTATAGTCAATGAACCATGGGCTGATGTTAGTGTTCTTGTGGTCCAGGCGATCTAATGCAGAATGGAGGGCCAGTCAGATGGCATCTGCCATTGATCTGTTGTGACAACAGGCAAATTGAAGTGGGCTTGGGTCCTGAGACTGGAGTTGATTCGCTCCATAACCAACCTCTCACAGCTCATCATCGCAGTGGGACATGAAGATAAAGGTTCCATTATTGTCACATAATACTATATTTATGAAGTTCTTTGACTTTTGTCTACCGTAAGGCAGACAGAGAGTCTCCCTCCTCCAAGTCCTGCCTGCTTAGCTTCCAAGATCAGAAAATCTCATGCCTATTCAAACTAATAGGTGCCACTGATTGATAGTCATTGAGAGATAATTTTGAACTTCTTGGGGCTTGGGTGGGACTCGGATTGTATCATTGAGAGATTGAAAATCTCTGCAAAAATTTCAGCCACTTGTTCTTGTATCGTGTAGTTCACAATAGTGTAGTTTATCTGGATTTTGGGAAGGTGTTCAATAAAGTGCCATGAAAAGATTTTTATATCGATCAAAGTTTCTGGATGTGTAGTTTATCTGGATTTTGGGAAGGTGTTCAATAAAGTACCATGAAAAGATTTTTATATCGATCAAAGTTTATGGATGTGGGAACAACATATTTGCCCAGAAAGAAGATTGATTAAAATTTGCTGCTTTTCAATTAATTTTCTTCTGCTTTCCTGTTTGTCAGTGTATTTAACAAACCTGTGTGGTTGCAGCAAGCAAGATTCTCATTGCATCCGTACATTGTGCTTATATATATGAAAATAAACTGTCTTTGCTTTTTCTCACTTCTTGTCCCATTTTCCATCATCATTTGGAATATTGAATTAAATATGTTTGTTTTATGATTTTATATTTGTTTCACAACTGATTTCAAATTTACCATGTTCCCATTACCAAACAGTACCCTATCACTGGGGCAGAGGAAGTTCAGACTTGGGGAATGACGAAGAGGCTGAGGCAGGAAGGGAAAAGCTGAAAGTTGTAATTTGTGCAATGTTTGGAGACTGCAGAGAGACTGAAAAGCATGTCTGTTGGTGAAGTGAATGGGGAAGGAAGTAACACTTAGCTTGTAATGTGAGAAAATGGAAATTTTCATTAGTAGGTACACAAGGGGAAAAATGTTCATGTTGGTCTTGTTGGTTCTCAGTGTACTAGTTTACAAGATGCCTGTGAAAAGATTCTAGGTTTCTGTCACAGAGCACTGCTTGTTTTTTAACACTAAAAAGGGTGGCACAGTTGGCGTAGCGGTTAGTGTGACACTATTGCAATGCCTGTGACCTGAATTCGAATCTGGTGCTGTCTGTAAGGAGTTTTCACTTTCTCCATGTCTCTGGGCTTTTCTGGGTGCTCTGGTTTCCTCCCACCCTTCAAAGTGTTTGGAGTTATTGGTTAATTTGAGTGTAATTGGGTGGCCTGGGTATAAATGGCCAGAATTGGCTTCTACCGGGGCTGTAAATTTTAAAAAAAATCAATACATTTAAAAAGAATTAATGAATGAAACTTGGAATGAGTTGATCATGAACGATGGACATTTTTGAATGGAAACCATGTTAACCACAGGCACCTGGAGGGCCAGGCCCAACAAAGAGTTGTGACTCAAATAGATGGGTGGAAAGAGTGGAAGAGGTCAAGCCAAAAGCTAACAACTGTACATGGATTCTGCAGCATTTTGAAGGCCAAATGCCTTTGGAAAGCCATTAGTGCAGAACACCAGCTGAGGAGGTAGTCAGTGTGCACTATCCATTATGGATCCAATCCTAGTTCAGTTGAGGTCGTGAAGCTGTATGCATTAATCTTTTCAGTTTTTGCAATGCTGTACCTCTCCAACATGTTTCCCATTGGAGTGGGATTAACCTATGGATGAATTGAAAATTATTAAACCTTTACTCCAGGACTGCAAGCAGCTTCACTTTGGCTCATGAATAACTTGCAACATTCAAAAGGTTGGGGAGGGGGGAGGGTGCTTGCCTGATGTACTTATCAAATCAATCATAATGCCTTCGTTAGAAGCATCCGGGAAAATGTGCATGCACTAAAGGTGGAAGATGAAGTCCCACCATTAGGATCTGTGCTGAGATGCTAGAAATTGTGGTATAGATTCCAAATTCACAATAACTGCTTTTCAGAAGGGTGCCAAGTGCAAGTTTTTCTGTCACCTTGGGTGAGCTGGTAGAAGTTTCAGTGGACTGAGAGAAAAAAAATATTGGAAATGAAGATCTCAAGTCTGGCACCAAGTTTGTGATTTATCGAAAAGCAGCAGGCTTTGAGCAAATTATTGCAGACTTCCTTTGTCACTTTCTGTGAATTCCTTGCAGGCTGATGACAACGTTCTCTCCCAGGCCATAATCCCAAAACTCAGATTGTGGTCCACCACCTCTGGAGAGTGGTTTGTGTCATTTTCTGATAGCGGATTCTTGAAACTAGCACCTTACTCTGAACTCCATCATAGTTAGAGATCTCTGAGAGAGCAATAGATGCTTTGAGAGCATCCTGTTTGAGGGGTGGGGGAGGGGGGAGGAATATGAAGATCTCATCAACTTGAGAGAATCCTGGCATTATAGCTCAAAATGGTTCAAGAAAAGCATTTAATATTTCAAGTTTATGCACGTGGATATTTTGTGCGAAGGAAGGAGTGTGAAGTGTCCCAAAGCAGTCATCCTTCTTCCCCATCAAACATCTGCTTCACTCGTCAAACAAAGTTAAGGTGCACCAAAGCAAACAATTTCAAAAGCTATTTGGCCCATTAGGTCTGTGCTGTTCAGTAAAAGAGTGCCCACATCTAATCTGCACCCTGTAGGTCATGGCGGTTCACCACTCATCCAAATGCTGCAAGTTCCAATCTTAGTCAACCCCTGGATGATGACGTCTTTCATTTTCCTTGCAATCCTTTTATCAATTAATTTATGCATTTTTTGACCCCACAACTAGGGGAAATAGGTTTTCCTATTTACTTCTCCCAGACCCTCCTAATTTTATACTATAATTTTCCAGTCCTTTAAACTCTCCAATGCATTCACATCTGCCTTGAAATGCAAGCAATATTGTTGTCCCTTATCAAGTTTGGACCTAATCAATGTTGTGGATAGATCTTGCATGTTGTAAATTTGCATTGGCTTTCCCTGAGGAGGAACTGAACTGGCTCTGTACCCCATACATGTCGATATAAAATACATCTGAAATTTTGATGTATTTTATATTATTGGGCATTAATTCTCATAAACTCTAATTTATAATCCTGAAATTGGAAGCAAAAGTATTCAAGAAGATAGCTAAAACTTAGTGCATGCTGTTGTCGACGTCTAATTTCAAGCAGTTTCATTGCACTTGCCTACTTCCCAAACTGTTCTGTTCTGCCACCCATCATGTATGACATTAATTATTTTGAAATGAATAGAATAGTCTTACAATCTTGCACGAAGAAAATTTAGCTTCTTCACAGTTGGACTGACATTCTGTCTGTGTGTAATCACAATGATTGCAAAGGCTTGTCCTTGAAATATAATTTGGATGTGAAGAAAGAATCTGACTGGACTTTGTATAATTATCTGAACCTTGTAATGAGGAATGCAAGCAGGTTTGATCCTATCTTTCTCTGCAGCATCAGCCATACGCATTAAAGAGAAGGCCTCGCCTTAATTTACCCTTTTAATGATTGGTCTATTCTTATTTCTTTATTCCTTAATTGTTTTATTCATTAATTTATCTCAACATTTCATAACAATAACTTTTAACATTTGAGTAATTATCTGGCTGAGTTATCAATTTTTAAACATTTAGGTTTTACTCATATCAGAACCTGGAGAATCAGCTGCCCAGCAGAAATAAAAGGCCCTTTCAAACTGCCTTGTAAAATAGGGTTAACCAGTTAATTTGCATGGTTATCCATCCAGGTATATGGCGAAGCAAAAGGGTCAAACTTAGTCAACCGAGTCCCTATCTTACCTCAGAGGTGGTCAGGAAACCCATTAAAACTTGCCCGGGCTTCCTATTCCTGAGTTTGAAAGGAGAAATGGCTGACCTGGATCCTCTGGTGACGTCAGCGTGCGCTTGTGCGTGTGGATCATGGGGAAACCCTTGGCCGAAGTGCAGCTGCTGTGATTTGCGGGCGGGGGGGGGCGCGGGGAATCACTGAGGGCTGATACTTCCCATTAGTGCACGGGGGCATGATTTCCCCCCCTTAAATTGTCGGGTTGGCGATTTATCCGGTCGGTCTGGCTGTGCTTTGAAAGGTGCATCCATCACCCAGTAATTGCACCCGGATCCCAGGAGGGCTACCTGGGTGCTGCAATTTGAAAGCACCTACTGATTTTCCACAACCATCCAAATTCTGATATTGTTTCAAGTCATTAGATTTTTGATACATTATGTGTACAGTAAATTTAGTTAGATTTAAGTGAAAGATATTTTGAAACTATTAAATATTCCTTCATTCACAGTTTCAGGTTTTCTATTTGCTGTCGATGTTGATTCTAGTACTTAATGAAGAACAATTTTTAAGAGTGATTTTTTTTTTTTAGTGCAGCATCCTTCCCATTAACGACAAATAATTTAGAAGTCCTGTGTGGGCTGTAAAATTTGTCACTTAATGAGCAGGTAACAAACACATTTCTTAAATCAGCATTAGTTCCAGTATCTTGCCACTTGAAGCAAACACCATAGCATGCATTTGTTTCCAGTTTCTCACCTAGCCACTGTAATATGAGGAAAATGGTTTTTGAATGTAGCAAAACATCAGTATAAAATCCAATTTAGACAAACCGGACGGGCAGTTTTACTGGCGAGTGTTGAAAATTTGTTTCATCGTTAGCGGGTGTTTATTATTCTTAAACGTAAAGTTGGATTTGTATCTGAGGAAGGGATTGTAAAACTCAGAGAATGGCCAGATTCATCCCTAGTGAGTAGAAGTTGTTTGGCATGTTATAGAATATGGCTATCACAGTCATTAAGCCTCTTGGAATTTTAGTTATACCACTTTCCATCTCTTGTTCATAGCCTGGCTAGGTTCCCTTTCCAAATCTACGTACAATTCCTTCTGCGCAAATTACAATTGAATCCCCCATCAGAGGAATGGTTGGCCCTAATTAGGATATTTATTTGGCAGTAATGAAAATGAGGGGATAGAATTCAGTTGTTTAAAAGAATTCAAATTGTTATGGAGATTAAACTGTGTAAAATTAGGGGAAGTATAAAAGTAGCAAGTTTTAATGAAGCCAAAGAGGAGAATTTATTTCTCCAATTTGAATTGGTGGATCTATGGAATAGAGTGAAGGAGGAAATGTTATACATATTTCATTATCTCAGAATATCTCCCCTTAAATTTATAGGGAGCAGCCAAATAAGCACATTGCCTAAAAATCTCCATTCAAACTGCTCTTAGATGGATCTATGTTCTCCAACCTTTGGGTTTTCAGAGGAGTTCAAATCTGGAGTTTGGCAAGAAAAAGTGGCAACACTTTGTTTCGTTGTCACAGTGGCTTTCATCTCAGGAGATGGATTGGATTAGTTCATCCACAAAATTTTGAAAGTATGTATTTTGTTGTACAGACTATAATTAGAGCTATTAGGAAAAGTTTGGATCCAAAATCATTGGAGACTTTAGCAGGATAAAATGTTATTGGAGATTTTGGTTTCGTAAATGGAGATAAACTATGTGAATTTTACTCTAGTACCAGAAACATAGATTTATTGATCTATCTTCCATCACAAAAGCTAGTTTATGACTTTTTTGTCTACATTTCAATGCGCTTACTTATCTTTTGGGAGCTGGGAGGAAGCCCTCCTCAGTCCTCGTCCAACTGTTAAGTAAAAACAAATGTTGTGATGGTGACCATCCTCTGAAGGGATTATTGCAGATGTATTTAAATTGGATCAATCTGAGTTGTGTGACATTGCGCTGATTTTTTGTTGGCTGTTGGCCATGACGTTATGATTCAATAAGCCAGCAGTACTGTACTTGATTATGTCCAATGACTTGTATTAAGTGTACTACACTGAAACAGTGTATGCATGCATATTGGCATAATGTATCAGCTTATCTTTCAGAGGACTGCATGTAAAAGAGAAGCAGAGAGGCAGGGATAAATCTTCAGGGCAAATTTTACATGATCGAGGAATTAGGGGATATGGGGAGAAGGCAGGTAGGTGGAGTTAGGTCATAAATTAGATCAGCTGTGATCATATTGAATGGCGGACCAGGCTCGATGGGCCATTTTTGGCCTACTGTTCCTACTTCCTATGTTCCTAATTGCATGGGAATGGGAGAGAGGCCATTACTGGTGATTATGTCCTGATGCAATACTTAGAGAATGAAATGGTGTGTTGGAGAAGAATATGTCATCTTTATTAAAGGTGGTGGTGGATTGAGAAGGTTCAGAATGGATAAATTAGTTTTGTAACAGTAACAAAGGATGATATTGGGACCAATTTAGAAGTACACTAAGAAATAGAAGCATGAGTACACATTTGTTCCTTGGCTGATGTGATCATTGACTCAACTCCACCCACCTACCTTTTCCCCTTGTCCCTTAATTCTTTTTTTATGTAAAAAAAATATCTAACGGAACCTTAAATTTGTTTAATGAAGTAGCCTCAACTGCTTCCCTTTGGATTCACTACTCTTTTGGAAAAACAATTTCTCCTCAACTCCATCTTAAATCTAATCCCCTGAATCTCGAGGCTGTGTCCCCTAGTTCTGGTCTCACCAACCAATGAAAAACAATTTTCCTGCCTCTATCTTCTCTATCCCTTACATAATTTTGTACGTTTCTATAAGATCACCTCTCAATCTTCAGAATTTAAGTGAGTGTAATCCCAGACAATTTTAGTCTCTCCTCATAGGTCAACCCCCTCATCTCTGGGATCAACCTGGTGAGCCTCCTCCAGACTGCCTTCAAGGCCAGTATATCCTTCCTCAAGTACGGAGACCAGAACTGCATACAGTACTCCAGATGCGGCCTCACCAGTATCCTGTAAAATTGCAGCATGACTTCCTTGCTCTTGAATTCAATTCCTCTAGCGATGAGAGGAACATTCCACTTGCCTTCTTAGTTAGGCCAACATTCCATTTGCCTTCTTAGTTAGCTGTTGTATGGTTGTGGCTGAAAATTTACCTCTGCAGCACCAACCCCATGTTACTGTTCATCAGTCACACAGTCTGCAGGAAGAAGCTATTTCCCAGCCTGGAAGTTCCGATTTTGATGCTCCTATACCACTACCTCGATGGTAGTAGGTCAAAGATGGTGTGTGCTGGCTGGAAAGGGTTCTCTATAATTCTTCAAGCCTATTATCCTTCACTTTGCTCTTGTATAAGATTCTAAAGAGCTAGACTTCAGAATTAAACTGTGCAACTGAGCCCCTTGTAGTTGAGTATTTTCAATGTCAATTGCAAACTTCTTTTCCCTCTTTCCCAGTTCTGAAGGGTGTTTGTTCTGAGACAGTAGTGTTTTTTAGACAGCAATGTTTGAAAAATCTGTGAAAAATTTAACATAATTACTCACCTTGTGGTCATTTACACTGCACTCCTTCAGTTCCTCTGTGTGTTAGTCTCAGTGGTTTTAAGTGGAGCAATGTGGTCTGAGTCTTCAGCTGGAAGTCGAATTCATGAGGTGAGTTTTGCGGTGCGATTTAGACTGCAGGCTTCCCCTGAAAAGAAGTAGGGGTCCTGCAGGATAAATCGTGGTGCAGGAATTGATGAAAAATTTCTGCACTTTCCTTTTTAGACTCTCCATCCAATGGCAAATTTCATTGATTGTGCCATTACATGTCTGCAGTCTAAAAACCCCAAGTAACTTCTTTTCTCTTTCACTAATTGCTGCTTAACCTGTAGAGGATTTCCATCACTTTTATTTTAATTTTCTGCGATCTGATTTTTTTTTTGTATGTCATTGACGTTCCTTTTCCCGTTCAGTGCTTTTATGAGGTTCAAAGTGGAGAGATTCCCATTCATTGTGGTAGTTGGACGTTTTCTTGCCTTAAGTTCAGCCTTCAAGGGATCCCAGTTCAATGTGTGGAATGCTATACAATTTGCTTGTGTTCTCTGTTCTTCAGTTAGGGCATTTCCATTAATTATAATGTTAGGTTTGCTGATCTGAGTTTGATTTTTTTTTAGTTCAGGACATTGGGGCAGAATGGAGGTGATTGTGTTGGATCAGTTACATTAAATGTGCCTGTGTCCAAATCCTATACCTACCCAAACAGGGGCAATCTGTTGGGTTTAATTTGAGAGCTGTTCAAGATAGCAGAATGGTGAGCTGGGCCATTTCAGAGGGCAATTAAGACTTGACCACATTGTGCAATTCGAGACTGGTTAGGCATGACATTCTTTTCCCGAATGGTCCTTGTGGAAAAGATTTTTCACAATAATCTTGTGTTTTCATGGTTGGTGTTCCTGATACGATCTTTTTACTCTTAGCAATTCATCACTTGAACTTAAATTCTTGAGATGTCATGGAGAGTTTGCATTCTGATCTCTAATTCATTCATCCATTGCTCTGAAAAACGAATCCAACATCGTATTTGTACCTCTCTTATGAGACAAACCCAACACCCAACCCCAACCCACCAATTTTCCCTTGCAACCGCTGCAACCGTGTCTGCCTGTCCCGCATCAGACTTGTCAGCCACAAACGAGCCTGGAGCTGACGTGGACATTACCCCTCCATAAATCTTTGTCCGCGAAGCCAAGCCAAAGAAAGAAGAAGAAGATGAGACAAGTGTGATTGATCTGTGGTTATTCCCATGCTACTTCAGTTAATCCAGCAGGCCACACAGTAATTGGCACTTTCATGTTAAAACAGTGGTTTATGTGATTACCTTTAGTTAACTACAATTTTTACCAGATTTCAATCACATTCTAGATATTGGGGGAGGGGAGTTAGTTGGTGTTGGACAAGGAAATAACCAGCCAATTTTGCACATAAAATTGAGCACACTCCATCCCAAAATATACTTGCATTCTCAAGATGGAGATTACGCAGAGTTTGCTGATAATATTGATTCTTGGTAAACATTAACTACATTATCTTGCAGCATTTTTCTCCTGATTGAAAAGTTTCTCTAGTTAGATTTTTATTTCTAAAATCATCTTCCAGCAGAAATTATTATTGCTATTTTTTTGAGTTGAGGACATTGGGATTTCAATACATTGACAAAAATAATAGAGCTTGGGTGAATGTGGAGTTCAAAGCTTCCACGCTGAAAACTTCTGTGGCAGAAACCAAAGCCTCTAAACTCGCTCTCACTTTCTGGGTGTAAGTTTGCCATCACTTTTTCTGTGAGTATGTATAGTATGGGTTTCTGCTTGCAGGACAAGTGATAGATTTATTGTTTTGGGCACTGAAGAATTTTAGGAGGGAGATTGGAGAACCAAATGTCTTTAGGAAAAAAACAGTCGACTAATTGTGAAAAATATATTTGTAAACTTCCAGAATTAATTTGGATTAAATTGAGGAAAGACATTTTTTTGGATTATTTCTCATAATAGTACGGTATGGAAACTCATTTGGATTATCATGAGAATCTTTTATATGTTCAGGAGATTTTTTTCAGTCTTTATTACAGGGGACTGTTTACTTCTGCTGTTTTGTAGAAACTTGTTTGCTGTATTACATTGCCACAGTCTTGGCAGCCATTCTGTGATTTGAGAACCAGTGGTTTAGTCATTAACTTTTAATATTGTGAAATAGGTGGCGGCTTCACCAGTAAAACTAATGCAGCAGGGCACAAATGGAGCATGGTGTTTTTTTTCACTTCAATCACATGACTGGAGATTTTTGTGTTTCACTCAAATGAAGTTTGTGCTGTGTTTGAAGTGAGTTTTATCGTCGTGGAGATGTGAAATTCAGGTCATCAAATGTGCCAATTCACAGGTAAGGAGATAGAGTGAAATTCATAATTGTACAATTATCAAGTGCGTTGATGCAAGCCAGCTGTAACTAAAATAGTCAGCTGCATGATGGACCATGAATAATGGTAATAGTTTTATGGAATTTGTACTCATCCAAGACTTGGATTTGTTTTTTTATCTTAAGATTAAGGTGAGTGTTCATAAGTTGTCCAGTGGCAGTGAAAGCTCAATAGACATATTAGTCTGTTGCAATACAGTGTATAAAATCTGGGTGTGGATTTATTTGGAAGTCAGTATTGAATGTCAAAACCTGGAGGAAATTCGAGCCAAGTTCAGAATATAATTTATTCTGTACAATAAGAAACATGTAACCAAACTTCCTGTGTGTTACCTTTTTTTAAAAAAAACTCAAGCTTGCATTTATCCAATTGAGCGTAAATTAACTTGACAAATAGATTCTGATTATGTAAAGAATTTTAATGTAAACTTCAGTTATCAATGAAAAAAAATGCATTAAATGCAGTCAGTACATTGTGAAGATGTTTCTGCTGGCATGAAGTGTTTCCTTTGTAAAGTATGATTTGTTTTGCATTTTAAAGGTCATCTCTTATGAGAAGTTCTTCTGAATAAATTAGAGATCAAAAACTGGAATTAGTAGAAGTTTGGCTAGCTGCTAGTTTTCCAGCTTTGTCCCTTGTTCAAAGTGTGTGCTAGGCTTACTCTGAGGTGGATTGTCAACCTAAAATTACCTTAATTTGGATAAAAAGAACATTCCTTTTTTTAAAACATTTTTTGTTGGATGACATGAAAATAATGGGGAAAATGCAAATTGAGAATCTCTTTTCCGAGGACACTAGATTTTCAACATTAGACCTGTCGTGAACTTTCTGGTACACTTTTAAAGTAAGTTGCTTTGGTAGAAAGTCTTAGTAAGTTGGTCCAATTTCATGTCTCAAATTAACATGAATTTTATATACCTGGGGTATTGGACTTTGAGTAGAACTTGATGTTTAAGAATCCCTGAACTGGCTAACATGAAATTATGTGAAAGTCTGCAGATGCTGTGATTGTAGTAAAAACACGCAGAAATATTGGAGGAACTCGGCCTCACAGCATGCAGAAGAGGTAAAGATATATCACTGGCATTTTGGGCTTGAACCCTTCTTCAAAGAATGGGGAATTCTTCCTTGAAGAAGGCCTCAGGCCCAAAATATCGGTAATGTCCCCCTATGGACATTGTGAGGCCAGCTGTTCCTCCAAAATTTCTGTGTGTTTTCATTACCAAGAAATTTGTGTCAATTTGTTCACAATGAGCTGCATGCTCATTCCTTGATGGAGTAAATTAGGTAGTAATGGAACCCTGAAGTTATTGAAAGGAAATTTCTAAACTTTGAACAAACTAGGACCAGTATCTTACAAGTTCAAGGAATTGAAGTGTTTACTAAAGCTTGTATACTAACATACTTTCTGTCATAGTGTAGTGAGGGCAGCACAGTTAGTGTAGTGGTAAGTTCAACAGTATTACTGTGCCGGCGACCCGTGTTTGAATCCAACGCTGTATATGAGGAGTTTGTACCCTCTCCCATTGACTGTGTGGGTTTCCACCGGGTGCTCTGGTTTCCTCCCACATTCTAAAGATGTATGGGGTTAGATGGTTAATTGGTCACATGGATGCGTTTGGACAGCGCAAGCCCGTGGGCTACAAGGACTTGTTTCTGTTGTATCTCTAAATTAAAAATATGAGGACTTTGAAGATTATTTGGACAGAAGATGCTCCTGTAGTGAAAAAAAATGTCCCTTCCAAATTATTGTCTGGTATAGCAACAGCACTATTTTAAATCCAAATTTTTAATGATCCCAGGGATCCAAAAAAAAACACAAATTGAACAACTCATGTTTTGGGCTGAGTATATCCCACTATATTCTAATTAATGAATAAATAGTAGCTTGGACTCTAAAACAAATTTTTAGTTGTTGTAGATGACACCTTCCTTATTCTTGTGTATTATAATTTCAAAGTATCATCTTCCAAAGCGTGAGCTGTGATATCCCAAATTTTGATCTCTTTAAAATAAATAAATCAAACTCTGTGGCTGTTACTTTATGTAGTTTTAATTTGTTGTTAGAACAGGTAAACATTTTGCATAGCTTCACAAGAAGAGTTTCATAATGGTAAATAACAAAGAATTTACTGTATATAGATAGTCCTTTAGACTCTCATTACTCAAAAGTCGTAACAAAAGCAATTGCTAAAGACTGCTATAAAAACACAAATGATATATAGAGATACAAGACTTTAAAAGAAAAATTTCTCGTGCTCATGCTTCCCTCACATCTTGTAGAATGAGAGCAAGTAGTTCGCGTGGGCGGATATTACAACAGATTGCATCATAGTCACTATGGTAACACTACAAGCGATAGTTCTCTTAAAGAGACAGTCACAAAATTAAGAATCAAAAAACAAGGTTTTAACCTTTACCGAGATCTTGGAATCTTTTTAAAAAAAAGATGGTGATTGGGCTTCACTTGAAAGATGTTACTTTTGTGGTATTGTATTGGAGTTTGGATGAAGATTTGTTTTGATGCTTGGATCTCAGGAATGGTGCCTGAACCCATTTGTATTTGAATTTGACCACCATCTTCATTATGGCATGACCTCACTAACCCAGTTTAAAATGTTTCACCATTTGCAGGTGACATTTCTAAGTAGCAGATAAGTGATTTGACAATATATTGACTTGTATTTAAGAATGAAACATTCAGCATCTGGATTCAACTGGCATGCTATAGATCACACATGTCAAACTCAGACCCGCGGGCCAAATTTGGCCCGTGATATAATTATATTTGGCCCGCAAGATCATATCAAATATGTATTAGAGCTGGCCCGCTGGCCGCCGCGCCAGTATAGCACATGCACAGCTAATACTACAAATCCCAGAATGCTTTGCAAATGCGTTGGCGCCAGCCCGTCAGCCTGCGAATCACCCCCATCTCCTCTCTTTACTTTCATTAGCACTTGCGACCTGTCACCCAACTCACACGTAATAAACCCCTTATGAAAAATGGCCAAACGAAAGACAGAAAACAGGAACTTTCAATACAGGTGGGAGGCAAACTCTGACCCCAGAGTTTGATGAACTTGCATCTAAGAAGAGATGCCAAGTATCTGGTTTAGACCCAGGTGCATCAGAGTAAATCACAGTGAAGCAAGCTAAGCTTGGATTAATATTTTCTTTCGTTAACTTTGGACTGTTCATAGTTGAAAGATTGGATTTTCCTTGAAGCAAGTTGTTATTTTTTTGACTTGTTGGCTTGTGAAAAAAAATACATTTAAAAGGAGCTTAAAGGCTATAGAGGAATATTATTTATTGAATATTTTATTACTCATTTGTTAATGCTTCTTCTGGAAAGAGTTTAACCAAAACTATTATTAAACATTTATTTTAATAAGAAAAAGTTTAACATTACATATGTTGAAAGAAGAGAAAACATGCAGATGTTGTTGAAAATTTTCAATAAATATTTAGTTTTGCCCACGACTTAGTCCAAGTTTTTAATTTTGGCCCTCTGTGAATTTGAGTTTGACACTCCTGCTATAGATAAATAATATTACAATATGGGGTCTGAAAGAAATTACGCAATTTCCCTTGCAAATTTTACTAAGTATAGGGGCTACTTGGGATGTAATTGACCTGACTAAAGCAAATTCAATTTTGTGCTAATTCTCCCATATATTTTTAAAGTATTTTTCAAGCTGGTAGTAATGTTTGATGGTATTTATTAATGACTGGATACTATATGTATTCCATTAGTTTAATTATGAGTAGCATTTAGGTAATTTGTCAATTAAATGAAAGAATTTATATCTGTAGAGCAATATAATATGGGTAGGTTTCGAAAACTTACATTCAGAGAGAAATCTGCTGATGGACAAGAATGGAACTCTTGGAAAATGCCTGCACCTCTCGGGGCAATCCTGTGGAAAAGCACCTTGAACATATTTTTGAATTGATAAAGAGATGAAGAATTGTTCTGTGACTTGCAGAAATTCTTTAATTTTCCTGTCAATGTTGATAACAGTTGAGTTCATTCATGAAAGTTAGATTAAGACAAAAGTAAATTGATCCACCTGAATGAGTTTTCAGTATATTATAGTTGAGAAATTCTGTTGCTTTCCAGAAACGAAGCTTTGTATCTTTTGGCTGCTAAATTTGATTCTTGCTGAAAAATTATAAGGCATCTCAGTCTGAATTTGAGTACTGAATTTAAATCAGTAACATTCAAATGACTGCACCTATTATATGGTGATGTTGAGGGGATCATTCTGCAAAAGACAACTGGACCCTAGAATTGAAAACTGACAGGGACTAAAAGCATTGTCCTGTATCTGTGAACCATGAAACGGTACTGAAAGAAAACACTGCAGTAAATACAAAGTAGGACAGGTGATATTTGTGGAGAGAAAAAACATTACTTTTTCGGGTCGGTGATTTTTTTTTTAGGTTGCACTGCAAAATGTTAGAACTGCTGCAGGTTTTAAGCCAGCACAAAGCGAGGAAAAATTGAAAGAACAAAGGACAGGGCCTGAATTGATGAGACTAAATGTCAAGATTTACTGATGTCAGGTGTTATGGACCCTGGACAATTTTATTTTTGGACCAGGGACAGGACTGAATCTATGGCGGGGTGGGGGGAAAGAAAGTATTGTGCACTGCTGTGAAGCGCTGAAGTAGCGCTGGGAAAGCTGACAGCTTGAGCTGACAGTGCGTGAGAGACACGCACTGGAAGCTGGTGTGCTCTCGGAGAACATACCCGCTGCTGTCAACCTCTCCCCACCAAAGGGGGAGCTGAGGGCACACGCTGGGGGCAGTTGAAGTGCCCAGCGCACTGAGTTTTGAACAGGTCAGACTGTAAGTGTGCTCACCCAGTAGTTTCAGTGGGAGAAAGAAGACTGAGCTACTTTGATTACAGGTGCCAGCACTATTGTCCTGATGGCAGTTTTGCCACTCTGATATCGTGTGTGTGTGTGTGTGTGTGTGTGTGTGTGTGTGTGTGTGTGTGTGTGTGTGTGTGTGTGTCCCCTTCCAAAAGGAGGACTTCATGTGACAGGAGTCACTTGATAACCAAAGACAGGGTATTTAGAGGGGAAGACTTCTGTGACTGAATGCCACTTGTTAACTCTAAAGTTAACTTTGGAGGCATGAACCTTGTGTAGTGACTAGGAGGTCACTAGATGAAAATTCCCATTTGAATAAATCAAAGGTGATCATTGCCACATTTGAAACTCAGGAAAGTTGTAAGTCTACAGTGATTGTGAGTCTTCAGTGATCACAGCCATCTGTCTCCATGTCCAACTAGAATGGTAAGTGCGGTATTCTTTTCCGACTCACAATTTTTTCGAATTACGATGAGTCTGCTGGAATGAAACCCCATCATAAGTTGAGGAGCGCCTGTATTTATTGTAAAAATATTGAATTTGTGCATTATTAGAAGAGGGAGGATATTTTGGCCAGATGTAATGGGAATTGATGATTGATTGTAGGGCCTTTGGTCATCATTCATAAAGAGTTTGAGAAATAGAAATGGTTCTTTTCAATTGACGTTTTCTCTTCTAATAGAAATTCTTCCTTTTTTCCATTTGCCTTGCAGAAAAGTTTGTACATGTTCACACACAATTCATGTAATAGAATTGAAGGGCACATTGGATATTATGAATGTTCTATGGTCCATTTTATGATATCCGGGTTTGCTGTGTGGAGGTCATAGATATTGCTAATATACAAAATTCAGAGCATGAATTGAAAATGGAGTTGTTTTGAGTTGGATGTCCTCAATTACACCTGGTCTAGGGATAGTTGGTCTGTAGTTGGGGCAGCAAGAACCAATATATACTGTGTAATAGTCTTTTTCCCCCCTCCCAATTTTTAGCCCCAACCACTGTAAGGTAAAAACATCATGAGTTGGGACCAGAGAAGGAGTCACCCAGTACTAAGGAGTAACAGGATGCAGGTGTGACTTTGTACGCTCAAGATAAGTTTGGCAATAACAAGCTGATGAGCAGCAGACTAACAGTGAAGGGTAGCAACAGCTTATTCATTGGACAATGTAATGGTATGATAATTTACTAAGTACGTGTCCTGAGGTATAAAAAAAAACACCACTTGCTGATATCAGGAGAATGCGCCTTATCCAACTAACACTGTTAGTTGCAAGTGTTACAATCCGGTAATAAAGAACCTTGATTTCGACTCAGTCTGGTGTCTGACTCACTCATTCTCGAACAAAGCAGACCTAACACCACCCACCTATCCGAGTTCCCAACACCCCAACAGCGGATCCTCACCCTTGCCACCCACCTATCCAAGCTCTAGACATCCTGGCTGCCCTCTCATCTGACCTCTTGGTGCCTTATATGATGCAGGTACTTTATCTGGTGAAAAGTATGTCCCATATAAGTGTTGATTCCCGCCCCCCCCCCCCCCTGCACAAACATTATGTCCCCAAAATTTGTCCAAAAAACTTGACATTACTGTACATTAAATACACAGTAATTGTATTTTTTTTCTGTAATGGGTATATAATTTGTGGCTATCCAGTTTCTGCTGGAGTCTAAATCCTTGGATCTCTTGGATTCTGGGTAAGGTGAAAGTTTTGTGGGTGACATCTGTTTACTCAAGAAGGCTACAGAAATAAGTAATGATCTGCGATCGTGGATCAGCTCTTGCGTTAGGCATGCTTTGATTTCATCACAATTCAGTGAATGAGCTATGAGAACAAGATATTGGGTATAAGTAAAGCTTCATTGTAGTACAGCAGAGGAACAAGCCTTTAGGTCCCTGATGCCTGTGACAAACGTGATGCCACATTAAATGCCTGCACACAATCTAATTCCCTCCATCATTTCAAATTCAGAAACTAAAAGCCTCTGAAGCGCTACTATCCTATCTGCTTCCACCACTACCTCCGATAGCCTGTTCCAGACATCTACCACTGTGTAAAAACAAAAGATAGATCTCCTAAGCTTTTCCTTTGTCAAGTTAAATGCATGTGCTCTACTAATAGGAGGGAGATTTAGGAAGGGAAAACCAGAGGTGTATAATCCAGTGAGGGGATCAGAGATGGAGAGGGTGAGCAAATTTAAATTCCTGGAGCTACTATCTAGGAGGAACTTTCCTGGATTCAACACACTTAAGACCTAGTGAAGAAAGCACATCAGCGCCTCAGCTTCCTCAGGAGTTTGTGGAGGTTTTGTATGACATCAAGCAACTTGACAAACTTCTACAAAACTGTAGTGGAAAGTGTGCTGACTGGCTGCATCACAGCCTGGTATGGAGGTACCAATACCTCTGATGGAAAACCCTGCAGAAGGTAGTAGACATAGCCCAGTATATCACAGGGAAATCTCTCCACACCATCAAGAAAATCTATATGGAATGCTGCTGTTGGAGATTAGCAGCAATCATCAAAGATCTACACCACTGAGGATGTACTCTGTTCTTACTGTTGCCATCAGGAAAGAGGTCTCAGTGTCAAAAGACTCATACCACCCAGTTCAGGGATAGTTTCTAACATCAAACTCCTTAACAAAAAATTCAGTCTGATACTCATTTATGGAGTCTTTCTTTGCACATATTACTGTATATTTTTTGATCTATTGGATTGTCATTTTGTTTACATTTCTGTATTCACTTTTCTACCTGTATATGCATCTTTTTGTGAGTACAGATTTTTGCACTACCGATAAGTTCTCAAATTTTGTCTGACCCGAAGGATAAAGAATCTCTGGGTTGCATGTGATGACATTCATGTACTCTGACAATAAATCTGAACTTTGACATTTTTGCCCTAGGAAAAAAAAAAGATTTTCACTGTCTACCTTATCTTTGCTTCTCATAATTTTATAAATTTCTATCAGGTTTTCCACAGCCCCTGACGTTACAGACAAAGCAATCCATGCTTGATCAACCTTTCCCCCTAGTTCATACACACCAATTCTGGTAAACCTCTTCTGTAACCTTTACAAAGCTTCCACATCCTGCCTGTAATGGGAGATTGAGCACAGTATTCCAAGTGCGGCCTCAGTAAAATTGTTGTGGCTGCAATGTGATTCTTGTACACGATGCTTTGACCAATATGCATGCTAAATGCTTTCTTCACCAGCCTACCTACTTGTGTAACCACTTTGAGAACACTATAGGCTTTGTCCCTGCTTCACAAGAGCAACTTGTCCGTGAACTACTCTTTGCAGATGATGCCGCTTTAGTTGCCCATTCAGAGCCAGCTCTTCAGCGCTTGACGTCCTGTTTTGCGGAAACTGCCAAAGTGTTTGGCCTGGAAGTCATCCTGAAGAAAACTGAGGTCCTCCATCAGCCAGCTCCCCACCATTACTACCAGCCCCCCCACATCTCCATCGGGCACACAAAACTCAAAACGGTCAACCAGTTTACCTATCTCGGCTGCACCCTTTCATCGGATGCAAGGATCGTCAACGAGATCGACAACAGACTCGCCAAGGCAAATAGCGCCTTTGGAAGACTACACAAAAGAGTCTGGAAAAACAACCAACTGAAAAACCTCACAAAGATTAGCGTATACAGAGCCGTCATCATACCCACACTCCTGTTCGGCTCCGAATCATGGGTCCTCTACCGGCGTCACCTACGGCTCCTAGAACACTTCCACCAGCGTTGTCTCCACTCCATCTTCAACATTCATTGGATCGACTTCATCACCAACATCGAAGTACTCGAGATGGCAGAGGCTGACAGCATCAAATCCACGCTGCTGAAGATCCAACTGCGCTGGGTAGGTCACGTCTCCAGAATGGAGGACCATCGCCTTCCCAAGATCGTGTTATATGGCGAGCTCTCCACTGGCCACCGAGACAGAGGTGCACCAAAGAAGAGGTACGAGGACTGCCTAAAGAAATCTCTTGGTGCCTGCCCCATTGACCACCGCCAGTGGGCTGATATCGCCTCAAACCGTGCATCTTGGCACCTCACAGTTTGGTGGGCAGCAACCTCCTTTGAAGAAGACCGCAGAGCCCACCTCACTGACAAAAGGCAAAGGAGGAAAAACCCAACACCCAACCCCAACCAACCAATTTTCCCCTGCAACCGCTGCAACCGTGTCTGCCTGTCCCGCATTGGACTTGTCAGCCACAAACGAGGCTGCAGCTGACGTGGACATTACCCCTCCATAAATCTTTGTCCGCGAAGCCAAGCCAAAGAAGAAAGAGAAAACAAGAAAAAAGAGACTTGGATCCACGGATCCCTCTGAATCGATGCATTAAGAGATCTCCCATCAACTGTATATTTTCTTCTTGCATTTGACTTTGTCACCTCCCATTTACTCGGATTAAATTCCATCCACCATATCTCTGCTCGTATCTGTCATTGATCTTGCAGCCTTGAGCTTGTTGGGGAAGATTTAGTGGAAATACGTGCCAAGTTCAAGTTTATTATTATCAGACTGTACATATACCAGCAGACAAAACAGTGTTTCTCTGGATTGCAGTGCACACACATACACACAATAATAATCACACATGCTAGAATGAGTTGTGAACTTTAGGATGGAATCATTTTTAAAGAATATGATTGTGTTTTGAAGTTTGGTGATTTGATGATAATTTGGTTGTTGATAAGATTCTGAAAACTAGCACTCATTCCCAATCACACTTTATTTTACTTGTGCCATTTCGAATCAATACAGGTTCCCTTCCAATACTGCCTGGACTTCATGGAGCTGCAGTAATTGTTTAATCACTGTTTACGCCTTTGTGGACATATTCGTTGGAAAACCTCAGGTCAAACTTCAGGTCTTGATTGAGCAGATTTCTTTTAATGAAGCAAAACAGTTACATTTACAGTGTCTGATACATCAGGATAACATCGCAATGTCTAACCTGATATGCAGAGGAAATCTGGACCCAACAGATTAGCCCTGGAGTTTTGTGCTTTTAAGAAATTAGCGTGCTCCTTGGTATCCATGAAGCTGATAAATCGCACAGCACTCACCAGCTCTTACTTAGTGGAGCCTGAGGCATGGATTGTGGACTGTGCAAGTTGAGCAAATCAAATAGTGAAGTGTAGTGTTTGCATCTTTCATGAAAGAAAATTAGTAATGGTATGAATATTGTACAATCAAGATGATATTGAATTACATATCAATTAAATTAACTTGTTGAGTAAAGCATCAAAAGATAAAGTATTCTGTTAGAAAAGATTGTTCTGCTTTGAGAAAGTCTTCTTTCTTTGGCTTGGCTTCGCGGACGAAGATTTATGGAGGGGGTAAAAAGTCCACGTCAGCTGCAGGCTCGTTTGTGGCTGACAAGTCCGATGCGGGACAGGCAGACACTGTTGCAGCGGTTGCAGGGGAAAATTGGTTGGTTGGGGTTGGGTGTTGGGTTTTTCCTCCTTTGCCTTTTGTCAGTGAGGTGGGCTCTGCGGTCTTCTTCAAAGGAGGCTGCTGCCCGCCAAACTGTGAGGCGCCAAGATGCACGGTTTGAGGCATCATTTGAGAAAGTACAGTATGTCTAAATTAAGCAAACCATAAACTATTGGAGGGACTTAGCAGATTCAGACAGCATCCATAGGTGGAAACCCACATTGCTCATTTGTTTCCAAACTCATTAATTTGGCAGATTTCATCTGATGTCCAGGTACATCAAGAGTGTAGTTCCTGACGTCATGCTGATAAAAGCACAACTGTTAATCAAAGGAACATAATAAGAAAACATGGACAAGTTGGGCAATGTTGAAATGGAACCAAATTTATCAGAACCTACAGATTGAAGAACATTTTCCTTGAACCTCCCTTTGTTACACTAATTGTGGTCTGCTTCAACATTACAAAAGGACTGAACACTGTTATCACTGCACTTTTCTTTTGTACCACGATAACTGAATATTTATTATCTATTTATTGTATTTATTATCTTTTAATTTAATGTAACTTTAATTTGTAGTTTTTAAAAATAAAATAAACTGTTTTGGCTGCAGCAATTCAGAATTTTGGTACGTGTTCATGGCAAAATGTACAGTAAAATCCTTGGAATCTGACACCTACGGGGATTGCAGATGCCAGATATGCGAATTTTCCGGTTGCCTGAGACTCACGTCCCTAATATACCTCCATTAAACACGATGAAAAATGTAATTTGAAAAATATCAGTGTTGTAGTCCTTAAATATGTAAAGTTTTCTTTAATCAGATAATTCCTGTAACTTGCAAAATTTAAATTTACATTCGAACCCTTGTCACTGGCGCTACAACAGCATTGTGCTAACCGCTACGCTAACTGTGCCGCCATCATAATTAAACCCCCCACCAAGTTTACAGTTAAAGCCACGCTTATGCACTAACTACGAATAAAGGCAGGGATAGAGAGACCCTTTAAGATAGCTACCCCAGTGGCGAGCAGCATCGACCAGCACTTCCTCCTGGGCGATGTCATTGTACTCAAACACAACTTTATTCAAACAGCTGCTACAGGTTGGACACAACCGGGGTGCTCCACTGACTGGTGTTGTTTGCTCCCATCCTCACCAAGGGTTTGTGTGTTGCTTTGGAGAACACTTTTACAATTTTAAACTTTTATTTAAATTTTACATTTATTTCTCTAAGCCTATTGTTTTCATTATTTGTTTTAAATCTGGCCTATTTGCCAATTGAGGGCAGCACGGTTAGAGCAGGGATCAGCGGCACAGTATTACAGCACCATCAACCTGGTGCTGTCTGCAAGGAGTTTGTACTTTCTTTCTGTGTCTGCATGGGTTTCCGGTTTCCTCCCACCCTTCCAAAACTCACCGGGTTGGTAGGTTTACTGGTGTATTTGGGTGACAGGGCTCATGACCCTGAGGAGCCTGTTACTGGTGGCTGCATGTAGAAAAGAAAATTAAACAGGCTGCAATACAATCCGATTTAGTATCCTTCATTGCTCAGATTGCTAGTTGGAGGATAGCTTACAACAGAAAACATATCGAATTTTCTCTCCAGCCTTTCCACCAATCAACACCACTGTACTGGTTAGACACAAAACGAAGCTCTTCTTTTTGGCTATGTCCCCCTTTGGGGCTCTACACAGTTTATGGGCCCCCTTAGTTGATTTCTTCTGTATTTCTCTTCTGCTGACTGCATAAAAACACGATAAATAATGTATGATTTTTATCTGTGGTCCCCCTTAAATGTGCCCTGAGGGAGCAGTATGGCCCCTGTTGTGAATGGTTGGCCGAATTGATTACATTATACTGTTTTTGCAAATTGGAATTTGGTAAGTTTACTTGTGTAGCGGGCTGCACTGATCTGCAAGCGAGCCGGGTCACAGAGGTGCAGGTTCGCACTGGGCTGACATCATAATGGTCCCAGGGGGATGCAAAAGATCTTGGGGGGTCATGCTGATAAGCTCTTGGAGTTCCAGTAAAGTCAGTTGGTTGGTTCAGCTCCCTCACAGCTTCCATGTGGTTTTTCTTTCATTTACTGCACAGCACACCGACCACACTTAATACATGTTCACTATGCTTGTTATCAAAGATTGTCAGGTTTTAGGAGAAAAGCTGCATTATAGTTAGCTCATCTGGAGTGTTATCCATGGCAGCATGTGGGTGGAAACTGACCTAATCATGAGGTTTTGTCCATATGGTCACACTGAAGGCACTGGAGAAGCCAGAGAGATGAATCTTACAGGCTTGCGTGGCATATGGGGCTTGTGTTAAATATCAATGTTTCTAATGCATTTTCCAGCTCTGCAAAAAGTGAATAATTATGCTGTAAATTTGGCTATCAATTGTTACATGAGATTTAAATCTGGTTTGGTGGGTTCACAGAGAAGCGAGTCCGAACACAGGCCAACAAACAAGGGATGATCTTTATTGTGCATACGGGGAAGACACAAAACAACTCTTAACACAAAAACTATATACTGACAGGTATTCACATTGAATACAGCAATCTCCAATACCAGTGGCCACTTCTCTCTCTCACATGTGCTGTAATGTATGGTCACCAACACACTCTTACAAGAGAGAGACTTCATCACACATTCCCAATTCTCTGTACTAATATGTGGCCTCCCAGAGACCACATGTGTGTCCACCTGAGGTCCCCCCATTTTCGGCTAACTCCCCATTTTGGAGGGTTGCCCTTGTAGCTGCTCTGGAACCACCTGACCACTGTTCATGCTTTCAAAGGTTCAGGCAACAGGAGAGGATGTGTGTCATTACCACACAATACTACTGTCCCACTCTATGTGTAGTGCACACCTTCCAACTACTCCTCCAGCGATGTCCACAGTTTGCGACCTGGCATGGAGCAGCATTCATAGTCAAGATCAAGGAGCAAAGAGACTGGACAGCTGCACGTGATGCAGTCGTGTAAAATGCAGTCAACTGGGGAATCCAGCCCAGGTAACCAGTAAGTAATTTAAGGAACCAGTGGGCACTAATGAGTGGGCAGAGTCCAACCTTGGTTGGCAGGTGATGCAGCTTCTGACGAGGTTTCAGACGGAGAGGTTGTGTAATCCTCCACAATACACATTCCCACCAGGTTCCAGGCGGAGAAGCTACATGACCCTCCACAATCCACTCTACGTTCCACCCCTTGGAAGCCACACCATTTGCCAATCATTAAAAACGTGATCAGCAACATTATGCACAAGGGTGAACTGACAGGCTACCTTTACTAAATGAAGTGTACATCTACCATGAAAATTAAAATATACAGTGCCTTTAAAATGAGGGTCAAAGCAGTGAAGGCACATCAGCAGGGGAAGGTAATCTTTCTGGAAAGACAACGTTCTACCCCCTGACTGAACAGGATTGGTGTGTTCCCAATGGAGCAGGGTGTGCAGGAACTGCTCTCCAATGTGAGAGGGGAGGAAAAGAAAAAGACATCTTTGAGTCACTGACTCACGTGTGGTCTCTGACTCATCTGACATATATGTGCAATCTTTACCACCAACATAAGCACCAGTGCCGTCCTATCTGCGAGCAGGCAGTGCAAGGCCATCCTTCAAGTGCCATAGCCTTTCCTTGACCAGTGCCTCCCACAATTTGGCTATCCATCCAGATGCTCCCCTGTCATTGTGAGCCACACAGTCCAGATGTCCGCCACTGTGCTGTCCCATGGGGAACGAAGGGTTTGCCCGGCAGGTGTGCTGCTAGAATGTGCCGGTACCTGCCTGGGAGTGCCCTCATTTTCTGGGCTACTGTCTGGCACCAGGATGCCATTCCTACTTGCTTTCTCACTTGATGTGGACCAGTGCCACATATTGCCTGCTCTGGACTCACAGGGAGACTCAGGGCTGTGTATTGTCTGAATTAAGAGTATTTATATAAAAAAAACCACTCACCCTATGCAGAATTATTAGAGGTAGTTTTATTTTTTGGGGGAGGGGAGAAGGAATGCTGTTATTACCGAAAGTTTGCATTGTACAAGGTTTGTATAAGCTGCTCCTGCTGCTGTTATTGGCTAGTGGTGATGGATGGAAGACCATCAGCTCTGTGCCAGAGCAGCAATGCGGGTGTCACAGTCTGGCATAGTGATAACGTAATCTTCTCTTGTTTGGGGTGAGTGGCGGGGTAGGAGGAAGATGTTTGGGATCCCTCTGGTTGGGAAGGAACAGAGGGGATGCGTCCAGGTCGGAATGGGTGGTGCACTGGAAGATTCCCCCCACGGGGCTTCCCTGCACAATGTTCCCTCCAGTGAGCATGCATGTCTTTGAGTCCCTAGCAGGGTTGCCAAACTTCGCCTCAGTCCTATATACCTGAGCAGGCACAGTCTGCTCATGTACTCTAGCCCCTCCAGAAAGGATATGGCTTCTAGGAGAGTGTTACCAGTCACATCAAGGGCAAGACCACCCCCTTGAGATAGGGGTGGGCGGTGGTCACTAGGTGACCCGCCATGGTGGCAGTTACCCTGACATCCTCAAGTAAGTTGCCCCCACAGGCAACCCATAGATGCTGGTAATGAGAGCTCACTGCTTGATTAGCTTCATGCCCTCGCTGACTGTGTATCACTGTGGCTGGGTATGCACGTCCCATTCAAAGAACATGGGGAACCTGGGCCACACCCGATCCCACAGGGTGATGCTCTCACTGATCCCGCAGAAAGTTGTTTATTGTCTTCTGTACTAATAGGCTGCCTAGCACACTGGCCTCCAGCTGGGAGAGACAGATATGAGGAGCCCCCACATCTCATAGCTGTAGCAGCCACACAGATACGTTTTTGCCTGGCCCCTGATGGTATCAGTCCCCTACCCGGTTAGCTCTTTAGCTGAGTAGTCCCAGGTCTCCATAATCTCCCAGAGACCACATGTGTGTCCACCTGAGGTACCCCCCATTTTCAGCTCCCCCATTTTGGAGGGTTGCCCTTGTAGCTGCTCTGGGACCACCTGACCACTGTTCAGGCTTTCAAAGGGTCCACACAACAGAAGAGGATGTGTGTCATTGGACTCAGCTTCCTCATGGCTATCACCATCCATCTACACAGAGCTATCACCCATCAGTGTCGACCCCTTCTTCCCATGGACAATGGCATGGACTTTGACTGGGTCAAGCTGCCAGCCAGACCAGCGAGCTGCTTGCAGCAGCTGTGTTTTAATCAATTGGCAGGCAACCACAGTGTATATTATTATCTCAAGGCTGCCAATTCATGACCAGCCGGTCGGTGTCCACTGCCTCCTGCAGTGAGCCATTGTAGTGCTTCAGGGACTTTCTGAGCACCTTGTTTTGTTAAATTCTGAGTGATGCACCAGTGAGATCAGAAATCGTAGAACCCCCAGCTTCAGGAAATCCCGATTCCTCTGTGTGAGAGAGGTCACATGGTACTACCCAATCCTTTCCCCGCAGAGTTCCAGCCTCTTGACCCAGTTGACCCATATTGGAAGGCCTGCCAGCCAAGCCACTAGCTTGCTGAACCCCTGACTGTGGTCTGTCCACTCAAGGATTCTAATTTCTAGCCCTGCTGTTCCCCTACAACTTGAGGGTCACTTCCTGCTGCCCTTATTCGTGAGGAGGTACGCTCCCACACATGCACGGAACAGGGTGCTCACACAAAGGTTAGTACAATCACCCACATAGTTAGTTATTGTGTGTGTCTGGCTGAGACTCCATGAACCCGGCTTGCAGTGCCAATTGTTAGGTGAGATTTACATAGGGTTTGGTTGGTTCACAGAGAAGTGAGTCCAGACGCAGACACGAGGGATGATCTTGTATACACAGGGAAATCGTAATGGGGAAAACATAAGACAACCCATGATACTAAAACTATATAGACATTCACACTGGATGCAGCGATCTCTGATATTAGTGGCCACCTACTCTCTCTCTAATACACAGGTGCAGTAATATTCGGTAACTAGCACACTCTTACAAGACAGGGATTTCAACACACACTCCTGATTTCCTGTACCAGTGGAGTGTGGCTCAATGCTAAGTATTCCCATGACTCCTCCAGCGATGTCCATAGCTTGCAACCTGGCATAGAGCAACATTTATAGTCAGGACTGAGGAGCAAAGAAACTGGCTGCATGTGGTAGTCTTTTAAAGTGCAGTAACTTGGGAAGTGCAGCCCAGGTAATCAGTAAATGATTTAAAGGGGCCATTGGTAACGTGTGCACTAACGGGTGGGCTGGCGGGTAATGCAACTTCCAACTAGGTTCATGCTGGAGAGGTCACATGACCCTCCACAATCCACCCTACAATTGTGCATGGTTCAATTTGTATTGGGTACTGCATGAACCAATTAAGTGGGCACTTGCATATATAGTTTGTAATGTGGAGTCAGTTCACGTTGTGTGCAAACTGATTGGAGTAAACTTCTTACTGTCCTACAGCTATTGGAATCTTATCAGCAGATTAAATGGTGGGAGTGTGACTTTTTTCTTTTTTATCAAATCATCAAGCAATCGTGTAACTTGTTTGGTATGTTTTCAGGTTCTAAATTCTAAAGTTTGGAAGATGACGCTCACAATAATTAAATTAGTTCTGTATGCACACTCACACTTTAATTTTATTCAGAATTATTTTTGATCTATCAGTGTACCAGAAACTTGTAGGGCTTCTTCTGCTCTAGTTTTGAATTTTTATGGTCCCATCCTTCCTGTCATGGAGTCCAAAATATGTAGAAAGTATGGTTGGGGGTATATGGAATTTGAGCTGCAGTCATTCCCTTTTCACCATTTGAAATTAAGGATTTGGTTCCTTTTTCTTTGCCTTTCTTTATGGATGTGTAGAAGAGATCCTCCCTCTCCACCTGAAAGCATTGATACGTACTCCACAAAGAATAACTTAACTTCCCCCTCCCACATCTCCTTTCTTGCTCTTTCTATCCCTTCTTCCTCTCCCAAATAGAATGCATTAATTTTTGCAAAGGTAAATAACATTAGTGCACTATTAATGTTTTTTGATAATTAAAAAAAAAGCATGACATAAGACATTAGAAGCAAGAGCAGGAGCCAGTCATCTGCCCTGAAGAACTGACTTTTCAATTCAATAAGATCATGGCTGATCGTCTGAATCCTTTCCTCCCAGTTCTGCATTCACAAAGTCAACACCACCTCTAGCCCCAATCCGCCAATCAATTCTCACCTTTCCTCATGTTCATATCCAATTAATATGTTTCTGTTGTTGGTCTGTGCTCTTTCCCAAGCCTTTTTTTTAAACCTTTTCCTCAACCTTTTAATTCAGGCATGTGCCTGCTTTGTATTCATGCCTTGAAGAAGAGTTCAGGGCCTAAACACTGGTTTTATATATAGGGCACTCCATAATGTTTGGGAACAATATTTTCTTCCCTTTATTTGCCCCTGTGCTCCACAGTTTTAAATTTGTAATCAAGCAAACTCATTTCAGAGTTTATTCAAGGATATTTGTGTACATTTTGGTTTGTCCATGTAGAAATTGCAGCACTTTCATTTTGGGGGACCATAATATTTGGGACATAACAATGGTATGTATATTAAAGTAGTCATGTTTAGTACTTTGTTACTTATCCCTTGCATCCAATAACTTTTTGAAGTCTGTGATCACAGACATCACCAAGCGCTGAGTATCTTCTCTGGTATCTGTCATGTGTCTACTGCAGCCATCTTCAGCTCCTGCTTATTTTGGGGCTTGTTCCCTTAAGTTTTCTCTTCAGCATATGGAATACATGCTCAATTGGATTTAGATTGGGTGACTAAGTTGGCCATTCAAAAATTTTCCAGTTTTTAGTTTTGAAAAACTCCTTTGTTGGTTTAGCAGTATGTTTGGGATCATTGTCCTGCTGTAGGATGAAGCCCAGTCCAATGAATTTGGAGGCATATGCTCAAATATGAGCAGATAAGATGTTTCTATACATCTCAGAATTCATTTTGCTATTGTATTCAGCAGTTACATCATCAATGGCGATAAGTATGCCAATACCCGTGGAAGTCATACATGTCCAGTCTTTAACACCTCACCACCACCCTCCCCACCACCTTTTACAGATAAGGTGGTATGCTTTGGATCTTGTGCAGTTCCTTTACACCTCCACACTTTTCCATTTCCATCACTCTGATACAAGTTAATCTTGGTCTCACCTGTTGTCAAGACCTTTTTCCAGAATTCTGCAGCCTTTCAAATACTTTGTGTAAACTGTAATCTGGCCATCTAACCAGCGTAGTATAACCACAGATATTAACACTCAAAACTGAAGTTGCGTTGGTCAGTCGTTTCACGTCCTCCTCCCCTAATTTTGTCTTATTCTGCACCTCAACTCACATCATTGCTTTGGGATGTAATGGAGACAACCCCTTTGGTCTGACTTGTCTATGCTAACCAATATGGCTCCTGAGTTAGTACCGTTGGCCTGCATTTGGCTCATATCCCTTTGAGCTTTCCCATCCATGTACCTATCCAAGTAATCATAATTTACCCAGCTCTAACATCTTGTTCCATGTATTCATTGCCGCCTTTGCAGGGGGAAAAAAAACCCTTGCCTCTTGGAATGCCTATTCAATCACTCCCCTCTCCTCATTTGGCCTGGAGTTTCAGAAGGTGATTCTATAGGTATCAGTTTATTGTCCAAAACTTGTTTTCACTTAAAATGGGCAAAAATATTTGGTTTTTAAAAACATTGTATTATAACATAAATGGATAATCTATAATATTGCAGATTTTTAATTTCATTAAGAAATATAGATATACTGTAATTTCTCAATCATTAAGCATTTAGGGAAATATGTTCCAAAAATGTCTAGTATGAAATTCAGTGCTACATTTGTCTCATAATTTATCTAATGTTTCCTTCTAAGTTTTAAAATGATCTCAGCTTTATGAATCTTAATAAATACCACAGCCATCCGCACAAGATGAGGGGAGGAAAGATTAGGGGAGACATCAGGGTTAATTTTTTTTTTATACACAGAGTTGTGGATGCCTGGAATGCATTGCCAGGGATGGTGGAAGAGGCTGGTACAAAAGGGATATTTAAAGGAGTTAGACAGGTACAAGAATGCAAGAAAAATAGAGGAGTAGGGAAGGTTAAGATTGTTGAGTTGGTTTATATACAGTAGGTCGGAAAATTTTTATATCTGGCACCTACCAATCCCCGTAGGTGCCAGATACCAGGGGCTTTATTGTTCATACCTTGAAGAAAGGCTCATGCCTGAATATCAGTAATATCTTTACCTTCTATGGACACTGCAAGACCAGCAGAGTTCCTCCAACATTTATGTGATTTTACTGCAGACATTTTGTGTTTCACATGTTAGAAACTAGAGCTAACAATGTCAATATTAATCCACATGTAAAATGAGAAATCGAGGTTGAACAATAGACAAAAGCCAGTCGATACAAAAAAAATCATCTGATCAAACAGAAAATGACAGGATTTGAACAGCAGTTCAAGAAAAATTAGCTGACATTTTAACTGAAGGTGATCAGACAATATTGCACCAAGGATTAACACTGGACAGATTTATTTTTCATTGTCATACAAGGAATCCAACTTCATCCCCCGACGAATGCTAAAACTTGAAAGATGTAGAGTACAACATCCTTTCAAACTCACAAGCCTATTTGGTTCCACACATTCAAAACTGAATCAACCTGAAAGGTGGATTAGATCAAATGACAATTTAATATCAGACAAACTGTTACAACAGACTGAGAGAAAAATGAAATTTAAGAGTCTTATGTTAAGATTAGGTTAGAACATTACAGCATAGTATAAGCCCTTCGGTCCTCGATGTTATGCTGACCTACTGTATATAAACCAATGCAACAATCTAAACCTTCCCTACTCAGAACCATAATCCTCTATTTTTCTTGCATTCTTGTTTCTGTCAAACCCTCTTTTAAATATCCCTTTTGTACCGGCCTCTACCACCGTATCTGGCAATGCATTCCAGGCATCCACAACTCTGTGTATAAAAGAAACCTAACCCTGATGTCTCCCCTAATCTTAATTTTAATTTTTTACATTTATTCTTATTTATTGATGTTCCTCAATTTTTTTTGATGGGTTCTAGAAGTTGCCAGTTGCTTGAATTCCAGATAACAGATACCTTGAAGGGCTCAGACCTGAAATGTTCCAAGTACATCCTATGCACGCTGCGAGACTGCTGAGTTCCTCCAGCATTTCTGTTTTCACTATTTTATATTCCTCATTTTTTTTTAGATTATTTCAGTCCCTTAAAAGAATCCCATTATCCTTCCCAATGTTTGTAAATGTCACTTCCCCAGCCGAGGTTCCTTCTGATCATAGTTTTCACTGCAGTTTATTTGCATAACAAAGTTGATCTTGTGAAAAATTGACCGACATGTCATGATTTGTGGAACTGAGTTGTTAACATTCTCTCCAATTTCTCCCAGACATACTCCCATATAACGAGGAAGTTCATGATAATTACTCATTTAATATATCCACTAAATTCAATGTGTTGTCATGGAGCTTGCCCACTGGTTTCTAAGTGCATAAAATGGAATACAGAAGACAACAGTCAGATTTGGGCTCTTCTACTTGGTGTGGCTTAGAGCTGAAGAGTACAACTTCATGATTTTCAGAAAATGCAAAAGTAGTGATGACGTGTTGTTTCGATGTATTTGGAGATGATAAAGTGGGGAATTCATTTGTAAAATAATGGAATTTCAGCTATCTTGCCACAAAATTAGAAACTTACTTTTTGTATGATTTCTTTCACTTTTATGAAAGGCGGATTCTTATTTTTAGAGTGGTTATGGTTCTCGAGCAGCGACCCAACTAGCAATGGACAACACTACATTAAAGTCAAGTGGAAAAGCCTTGTATGGTGAGTTATTTTGCAAATGTGCTTATTATATTTTGTTATGTCAGTGGATTTTTGTCTATTATTCCTGCCCTCCCTTGTTTGCTTTTCACACTTTTATTTGAATAATAGTATCCAACTTTGTTTTTTGCATCCTTGTTGACTTGATAAAATAGCAGAAATATGTCAGAGGTGAGGTGGGAGAAATCTACTGGCTTGAAGTATCTTAGTTTTCAAAATGTTGTCTGGATGCCAATGTGTTGAAATTTTGATCTGATGAAAATTGGTGTCTGAAGCTGGTGGGAACGGGGAAGACTGATGGATATTACCATAATCTTATCAGATTAGGTGACAGAAATATGAACAGATTGGAATTTGAGTAAGATGGGTTTTTTTTTCTACGTTGGGTGACTGTGTCATCAAATCAGATACATAGAGGGAGAAATAAATATTGGATTGGGAGAGAAAATAATTTTACAAAAAAATTACACTGTGAAATTCAGGTCTCTGTTATTTTTCAGTGCTAGAAAAGTTAATTGGCAGAAATTAACAATTAACCCAACAGTTGTCATAACTTTTACTTTATATTGATTGATTAAGTCCAACAATTTGGCACTATTTAATGTATTCCAAGTAGATGGTGTTGCTAACCCAACAGCAAAATGGCATAAATTGGGCAGTGATTTTTAAATTTCTATATTTAATTGTAAATATGACTTGCCTGTTGGAGTAGAAATTGCATTTTAATTATTTTTAAAAGTAAAATACTTTTACTCTTGCCTATCTGACATAAAGATCTTTTCAATAGCCATTATTCCATACTATTAGCTGATTATGTGAGCATTCCTACTAAATTTTCTATGAAAAATTATCAGTTTCCTCTTCTGGTTCCCACCATCTCCCCCTTAGTAAATTTATGCTTTTAAATGAATGCCATTATTTTTTAGGTTGAAGATCCTGATGTATATATTTCATGATTATGTTGGATCATACAAAGCTGGAAAGTCTGATCATTTATGTATGCAGTGTTTGTTAGATTGAAACAAACTAACATGCATTTAATTTGCATCGACTATTCTGGGCATTGAGGGATATAAAATGTAATTGAATTGTTGAGTTTTTGTATTTGGTCTTTATAAGTGACCCTGCGACGAAGTGGATAGGCCTTGGTAAAAACTGAGTGGAAAGGTTTGAATTTCTCAACTGTATACCGTACCCATTATATATTAATTTATTCACATCCTCTCTCTTGTATGAGAGCTGAGGGCTATAGATAAGTTGATAAATTTTAGAACATTGAACGGAGTGTTATGAAACAAGCGTTCTATTTGAAACATAAATTTTTGTGATCTCAGAGAATTATCAAATAAATTGTTTCAAATTGTGCAAAATTAATCAAATATAAAACCACTTTTTAAAAATCTTATGTAGTGCCAAATTTGTGAAACTGGGGAGTCTGCAGGTGTTGTGATTGTAGAAAAATCGCACCGAAATGGTGGAGGAACTCGGCCGATCTCTGAGCGTCCATATATCGCCGACGTTTCGGGTCCTCCTCCAAGGAATAAGCGGAATGAGCATAAAAAGGACACCTCAGAATACAGACAGTGCCAGCTGGGGGAAGGAATCTAGATCAACACAAGGTTCAATTGGATATGATAAGGGGAGAAGTGAGAAAATATTATATCTGTGCGAAACGAGATAGGGAAAGGGAGAAAGACAGAGCTTAGGGAAGGCCACGGGGGAGGGTTTAACGAAAGCCGGAGAAGTAGATATTAATGCCACCCGGTTGGAGAGTGCCCATTTGGAAGATGAGGTGTTGTTCATCTAATTTGGGGTTGGTGCGCACGAGACTATGGGCAGACATGACAGGAAGAGAATGGGATGGGGAATTGAATTAGGTGGCCACTATAAGATCCAAAATTTGTCTCGTCCATTAAGGCAATCTCAGTGACCATTAATATTCGTCCATTGCCACCATCTTGTCATTTGAAACTTTGGAGGTGATGGCATCCTAAATGGAGAGGCTTTGTTTTCAGTCTAACAGTACAGGCTAGTCCCTCTTGTGTTAATCTAGAGCAGCTACGTGGAGTCTGAGACAGTAAAGTAAAACATCAAGTGCCACATTTTAAGCTAGAAATATCAAAATTAATGACAACTATGAATGAGGATGAGGAAGGATCATAGTGTCATTTATATTTATGTAGAGGAAGCAATTCAGCTCATCAAATCCATCTGGCTCTTGATAGAGCAAATAAATAAATAAATCTTGATTTCCTCCAATGCAGTTTCTTTTTGAAAGTCCTGATACTCAGTTTCCTTCACTCCTATCGCCTGAGTATTCCATCTCATCACCCTTTTGAGATATTAAAGAGATGTTCACGTAGATTATTATTTGGGTACTGTAAATTACCCCCAGTTGACAATAGAATCCATGCCACATGGGATGGAAATGGTGACGGGGAAGAGTGTAGGGGACAATTGACTCCATGATTCAAATCTCTCAGATTTGAGAGATCTCCTTCCTGTCTCTTTTTCCCATTCCTTTAAATATGTAGCCCAGCCTTTGAACTGTGTTAATGTCAGTGGTCCCTTTTCCAAATCTGTCCTGATTTTCTACCTGACAGTCCCTTCTCCTCTCAACTTTTCACTCAAGGAACGAGGTTCATTTTAACGGTGAAAGCTTTTGGTTAAAATTCCTTGTCCCTGGCACCATTCTCTATCTTAATTGATAAAACACAAGATACTGATGATGCACTTTATTGTCATTGTGCCGGTAGAACAGCCAAATGAAACACAATCAGCATCGACCAGAATTTAAAATAGTTACATACATCACGATAAACCCATATGCAATTAAAACCTCACGATTCTAAAATGAATTGTTAAAAATTATTGATTAGAAAATACAAGTGCAGCACCACTCAGTGCCGTGAATTGGTGTTTTTTACATTGTCACGATTTCATTTAAAAAAAGCTCTTTTTAAGCTAGTGGTGTATGAGCGAAGACTCCTATGGTGTCCTCCCCAATGGTGGGAGAGTAAATAATCCATGGTTAGGGTGTGTTGCCTCTTTGATAATATTTCTTGCCCTGCCCATACATCATACCCTTTTGATAGATTTGATGGTAGGCAATTACATTCCAACAATCCATTGGGTATTTTTCACTCCCCACTGGAGTGCCTTACAATTTGGTACAGTGCAATTCCCGTACCACATCGAAATACTGTATTGTCAGTGCGCACTCAATTGTGCATCTCTAGAACTCCAACAGTCCTCTTGGGCTGAGGTGGATTTTCCTCATGCATCTCAAAAAAGTAAAGATGTTGTTGTGCCTTTTTGATCAAAATTGATGAATTCAAGGATAAAGTGAGATCAGCAGAGATATGGACCCCCAGGAATTTAAAGCTTTTTAAATGCTCCACCACCTCTCCATTGATGTAAATCAAGACATGAGTGTGGCTTCCTGCCCGCCGAAAATCCACAATGATCTCCTTGGTCTTTTGGGTATTGAGTAACAGATTGCTCTCACCACACCACGAGGCTAGGTGCTGAACCTCTCTTATAGGCTGGTTCATCATCCCTGTAATCAGGCCTACCTCTGTGGTATCATCTGTGAACTTAATAATTAAGTTTGTGCTATACATAGGAAAGCAGTCGGAGATTCCAAATGTTTCAACATTTGCATACATGGTTACTTGTTCTGTAATGTGTATTCTTTAGTCTTTTATATTTGAGTAGCGGCTCACTGGAGGCTTAATCAAACTGGCTCGGGAGGTTCTGAGTACATCATGATGTCAAAATGTGATGACGTCATTTGGAACGCATGGAGTTTTAAAAAGCTGCATGACTGAGTAAATGACTTTCACTGAACTTCGACTCAACTACGTCGGATAATTTTCTCGTTCTTCATTTCGCACTGCAACACAGTTGCTACATTGGTGATCTCAATGGGCCTAAATGGATCTTGGACCCAATATGAACAGTGCAGCGGTTTCACTCAAATTGTTCGTCTTTTGGACCACTCTGGGAGGCTGAGGCACAGTTGGGACCCACCACTCTCAGCAAGTACGAAGCCCTAAAAGTCCTCCTTCTCTGGATTTACGGTCTCTTACGGGGTGAGTGAGATACACAGCTCCTCCATTTTGATGGCCTGGGGGACTGTGCCCCTTCAGAGTTAATGAATGACATGTTGGCACTGGCAGATAGCCATAGGCCTTGCTTACTCTTTGAGCAGTTGTTGGCTGACAAGGACTCTGATAACCCTCGAATAGTGGCCGCCTATGCATGCATTCTGTGGTGCGAAACAGCAAGGTGCAAGGCCCACAAAAATTAGTGCTGAATCACATCCAAAGACCCAGGCTCCACGAGTACCAGCAACAAGTGCGAACGTTTCTCCAGACAAACATGACTCCGTGACAACTACCTGGTGTTTTTAACCATCAATGCTGGGGTACTGGAGCTGTTCCCAGCACTTTTCTGGGAAACGCCATGGCCAGTCGCTGCTAATGGCTACGGCAGCTGACCATCGTAACTACCACCTACTCTATGTGTGGGGCGAACTCTCCCAGCACAAATTTCTAGTCGACACGAGTGCGGAGTTTAGTATCCTTCCTCCTTCAGGCTTTGACACCCATACGAGGAGCGTGGGTCCGGCACTCACTGAGGTGAATAACAGTTTGATTCGTATGTTTGGCATACAGACTATACCCCTGAAATTCAGTGGCAATAAGTTCACATGGAAGTTCATTCTTGCTATTGTGTCCTGGCCGTTGCTGGGTGCTGACTTCCACAGAGCCCTCTGATGGTGGATGTAAAAGGGTGCCGGTTGGTGAACACCACAACGTTCCAGACTTTCCGCCGTGGAAAAGCCAAACTACCCGGCCCAGACCTAGACACAGTGGAATACTCGAACAATGATTTCGCCAAACTCTTGTGCAGTTTCTGGACATTGTCACTCCCAATCTTTTCATTGCCATACCCAAACGTGGTGTCACACACCACATCCTCACTCAACAAGTTGCAGCTTGCAAAACAAGAGTTCCACAAAATAGAGGAACTTGGGCTCGTGCGCAGGTCTGATAGCCCATGCTCAAAGCCACGGGAGGCTGGAGACCTTGCGGGGATTACAGATGTCTCAACGACGGTATCACTGTAGAGCACTGCATTGTGCCCCATATACATTGCAAATAATCTTCATGGGGCCAGGATATTTTCTAAAATTGACTTGGTGCATGGGTACCACTAAATATCTGTAAACCCGGAGGATGTGCTCAAGACGGCCATCATAACACAGTTTGGCCTCTTTGAAATTTTGAGAATGCCTTTTGTGCTCAAAAATGTTGCACAAACATTCCAGCGACTGATGGGGCATAGCATGGTCTTCGTTTTCAAATACTTGAACGACATAGTTATCGCTAGCCACTCCCACAAAGAGCACTTGGAGCACCTGCGTTTACTCTGCTGCCGCCCATGGGAGTTCAGGCTAACTGTGAACCTTACCAAGTGCAAATTCAGGCAGTCCTCTATCGAGTTCTTGGGTCATCAGATTGGCAGTCAGGAAATCATTCCATTGTCTAGCAAGGTTGAAGCCATCCTCATTCCCGAAGCCTGATATGATCAAAGGACTCCAGGAATTTGCAGGTATGGTCAATTTCTATCATTCCTTTCTATCCTCTGCAGCTTATATTATGAAACCCCTCTTTGACCTCATGTCCAGTGATGCCAAAGAAATCGAATGAACAAAGGAGATGACGGTAGCATTCCAGCAAACCAAAGATGCCCTACCAAAGGCAATGTTGCTGGTCCATCCACAAATGGATGCACCAACCAGCTTGATGATAGACGCTTCCGACACGGCAGTAAGCGGGGACAATGGAAGCCGCTAGCACTTTTTAGTAGGCATCTCCGCCCTCCAGAAACCAAATACAGCACATTGGATAAGGAATTGCTGGCACTTCCGCTATTTTTTTGGAAGGCAGGGACTTCACGGTTTTTACTAATCACCAACCGCTAATGCTCACCTTCGTGAGGGCATCAGATCCCTGGTCAGCCTTCCAGTAACACCACCTATCTTACATATCCAAGTTTTCAACCAAGATTAAACATATCTCCAATAAGTGTAATGTGGTGGCTGATGCTCTGTCCTGCTCTTTCGTTCAAGTAGTATGTGCCACCTCTCGCCAGATGTAGACTACATAGCGCTTGCCAAAGCTCAGTGCCAGGACAATGAACTCCCGGCTTATGGACTTTCATGAGCCTGCAACTCAAGAATGTAGCCTTTGGGCCACAAGGTACCACTCTCCCGTGCGACATTTCCACAGGTCAGCCTCACACTATGGTCCCTGCTGCGTGGAGACGTTGCATTTTCGATGCTATCCATGGACTGTCCCACCCCTCCATTCGAGTGATGGTTTGCCTGATAGCATGGACTCAAAAAGCCGGTCACGTATAGAGCAAAGACGTACATGGACTGCCAATCTGCAAAAGTGCAAAGGCACGTGAAGGCACCGACCGCTTCAGCCTTTCCAGCCACTGCAGTGTAGATTCGACCTCCTGCATGTCGGCATTTTCAGCCCGCTTGCAGTGTCACGAGGCTCTAGGTACTTGTTAATGGTCATTGACAGATTCACTAGGTTGCTGGAGGTGGTACCCACACACGTCACCTCCAACAGAGACCCACAGTTTACCTCTGCACATTGGGCTGTTTCGTGACCGCTAGGAATACAGCTCCACCGGACGACAGCCTACCTCCCACAGTCAAATGACACCAGAGGTTTAACCTATCGCCGGTTGAGGGAGGGGGAGCATGTTGCGGCTCACCAGAGGCTTAATCGAACCAGCTCAGGAAGTTCCGAGTGACGTCATGACGTCACAATGCAATGACATAATTTGGAACACGAGGGGTTTTAAAAAGCTGCACGTGTCTGTTTGAGTAAATGACTTTTACTGAACCTCTACTTGACTACGTCTGATCATTTTCTCATTCTTCATTTCGCCCCGTGACACAGTTGTTACATTTGCACATGGTTTTCTGTTTAAAGATTTATTACTTTGTATTTCTCTGCTGTAAGTTTAATCTACCACTTGGTTACTTATTCAGATGGCTGGGTCTGTATTCTCTGGCAGTCAATTACTATTCTAACTGTTAATTGCATCTCCTAGCTTAATGTCACCTGCAAATTTTGAAATGTTTCTCTATGCCCTCAAACCCAAGTCATTATGGTGTTTTAAAATATGATGTTGCTTCCACCAATGTCTCTGTCATTGCATGGCACGTTTAACAGTGAAGTCTGGTTCAAAGTCCCATATCCAGATCACACCTTCTTGACTCGAGTCCTGAATCATGAGAAAACCATTGATGTCTAATGCCTCCACGTCATTGCACCTGGATGAATCTGGGATCCGATTGCTTGTTCCTTGCATGAGTTATTTAACTGCAGTCACATTTAGTTGTGTGCATATTATACAGCATCTTGGCTGGACCAACAGAACCTTCCCCAGCTGCAGCATTCCTGTAGTTTGCCCCAGTCACTCCTTCTCTGTAAGGTTCTCTTCAAGCCTTGGAACTCTTAGGTAAAACCTGCATCCTGTCTGGGCAAAGCAATGGATAAATATTATGGAATTACTTTAAAATATTCCTTTCTTTCCTTCTCCAAAAGATAACTGTGGTTATTTGTGATAGGCAACATGGTTTTCAGATTTTTTTTCTTTACAAATCCAGAAAGGTATTTTGGGATTGTATGAATAAAAGATGTTGTCACAAGCCCCTTTCACACCTCCTAGGGAGCGGGAATACTTACTGAGCTTGCTGCACTCGGGAGCCTTTCCCACTGCACCACGAGTTACCTGGTTAATCAGCAACCCGGCATTTTAAGAGGGGGGGACGGGGACAATGCGAGAGCAGGTTGCGCTTTCACACCACCAGAAGGCATTTAGCGAGTGAACTCAGCTGAGCTCTGACACTTGCCCCCACCAAGTGTCAGAGCCAGGCTGAATTTAACTCACCCTGCCAGGTTGGTACATTTCACACTGCATGATTGCTGGGAACGGACCCACTAAATTAACTGGTTTACCCACACGGAATCAACAATGTGAAAGGTTTCCAAATACAGGTAAACTCCACTTTACAAATACACGAATTATGGAAATTCATCGCTTCTACGAAGAAACTCGTCTTAACTTTTACGAAAGAATTATAATGGGTTTTCACTTTTACGAAAATTGCCTCCAGTGGCAGCCATTGGGTCTTCTCTTTATGAATTTTTGGTTTACGAATGGTTTCTCAGGAATGCTCTACTTTCATAAAGTGGAGTATACCTGTACCTGGAATGTCCTTATCCCAGAATTACTGAACAAATCTGGATATAAAGATTGCTTATTTTTGGCTCTACACATCAAAGCAACTATTTTTATTTTCAAAGATGTCTGTCTGAATGTTGGGTGGAGAATTCTTTGGTATTTGGAGACCTACAGATATTAGCAATCTCCAGCAAAGGAGGCTTTCGCAGTGGTAGGTTCTAAGTCCTCACAATTTACCTAATCCTTTTTATCCTGAATAATCACCTTGTAGTTATGTAAAGATTTGCTATTAGCTGCAGACATTTATTATTAAGGTGACAAATATATCATTATAAAGATTAATTTTCTTGGACAGTTAAAATTGCTGTTTGCAGATCTTTATTCCCCTCCCCCACACCTAATCCTTCACCAAATGATCAATATAAATTCCCACTATTGATCCTAGTCACTTTACTGCCTTGCATGTTGGACAAATTCAGGCACGGTTTCAAATTTTTGAATGAAGCTTTATCTCAGGCTGCAGAATTGAGCTTATGATCGGATGGTGCAGTTCAGGGGATTTGATTTATCTTCCTCCAGATTTATGATGTGCGCCAGGACTTTAATCAGAGTAAAATTATTCCCATTGCAGCCATTTGACTGTTCATTGAACTGAAGGAACTGGAACTCTTTATTACACCTCAACTTTATCATTTTTCTCTTGCCCCTCCCTCTGTGTGTGGTGAAGAACTAGCATTTGCACATTATGTGCTGATAGTGAATGGTGGCTGGAGCTAATCTCAGCTCAGGCCATGGAGGGTGTTAATCTATTCTAGAGGGAAGAAGCAGTTCACGCCCTTGAAATAGCAAAAGCACCTGTTAAATTTGCAGCTATTTTTAAATTTTCAAAATTACTAAACTGGCTATGTAATTTACATGACACCTTTGTTGTCAATACACCCAGCTAATAGCAAGTAGTTACTTTGCCTTCTACAAGGAAATTATTCCATTTGAAAGAGGATAATGAAAATGAGAACAATGATAAAACAAATTTGGGGATTTTTTTTTCAAAACTCTGATTGAAGCAAGACGATATCTCTATTAAAGCCACCATATGCACGTAAACAAGGGGAAATTTGCGGTGACCAATTAGCATACCAGCCCGTGTGACTTTTTTTGGGATGTGAGAGGAGACTGCAGCATCTGAAGGAAAGTCACACAGTCATGGGAGAACGTAAAGCAAAGAGTTTACCCCAACAGCAGCCAAGGTTAGGATTAAACCCAGGTCTCTGGTGCTGTGAACCAGCAGGTTTATTGGTTATGACACACTGGGCCTGGCTGCTCTCTTTTGTATTTGGAAGTGTACTGCTGCCATAAAGGTTCACATGAGCAGTAACCGATGGAATTGTACTGCACTAAGTAGGAAAAGAGCCCATGAAAGTAATGGGAAATGTAAGCAGATCCATCAATTATTGCACTCCAGCGAAGAATTGATAACAGGCAAATGCTATGCTTTGAAATCATTTCCTCTATTTTTGTGATAATGAGAAATTAATTTTGCAAAATATTTAATGAGTTTATTTGAAAGAAAAATCATCAAAATATTTAAGACCACACCAAATTGTGAATGGGTACTTGGAAAAACTGGTGAGCAAAGTAATTTGATGGAAAGGTTCAGTTAGTTTGTGAACGTTAAATTTTATTTGCATATTTTCATGCTGTGGCTCCATTGGTAGTATTCATAATGAGGTCCATACTACTTTCATGTCTTCTGTGATTGAGTTTGGTGCAGATACGTTGCATTAAGCCAACTATCATTGGGTTTGTGATATTGATGGAGCCGGAACAAATGGTCTAATGTATTTCCTGTGACTTTTATCAATGTGTTGGAGATATGTTCTGATTCTTTAGGTCTGGTATTAGGTCGTGAAATTTATTTATAACTTTGGACAATTTTTTTTTTTGATTATATGTTCTGATGGAAATTATACCAACATTCTCTGGATTTAATTCTGCAATTTTTCAATTGAAACTGGAACTGATTGTTTTCCAGAATCTCTGCAGATGGCTAATTGAGTTAGAGATAGGAGTACTACATAGGTTGCAAACTGGTTAAGTCATCAGTTAATTCTGGATAATATGGGATCTGGAAATGTATCGTGGAGAAGTTGGCCACAGTAGGTCTGGGAAGTGAGTTGTAACAGCAGATATGGCTCAATGTATAACAGATCCTTCTGGGTCTTTGGTCAGGGCCATGCTCCATTTGCTGGTGCCAGGGACCCAACATCCCCACTGGTGTGCTGGGAGGCCCAGTGGCCTACCCCCTCCTCGGCCCGATGACTCATTGCTTTATATCTGAATTTGCGTTAAATTGGGGCACATAAAATCAGGTTTTTACTGTATGAGTGCACCTCAGGACTTTGTGCTCAGCCACTGTTCAAGCTACTGAACCATGACAGGTCCAGCTCCAACAGTGTCATCAAGTTTTTAGATGGCACAACAGTCGTTGGTCTCATCAGCAACAACAATGAGTTGCACTACAGAGAAGGGGAAATCTTGTGAAATGGTGCAAGACTAACAGCATCAGGATGACCACCTGGTAGTAGTGAGACTAGAAAGCATCAAGTTCCTTGGAGGCTACTTAACAAGTGACCTATCATGGATGCACATCATTCTCTTCGCTTGTCAGGAGGCGCAAGTTTCTGCACCTCCTTGTCAGTTGAGGCGGCCAAGACTACAAGCCACCATCCTGTCAACTTTCTACAGGAGCTTATTTCAGAACATCCTGGCCTACTGCATCACGGTGTGGTACGGTTGCTATAGAGAATTAGATCAGAGGTCACTCGACAGACCATAAAAGCAGCAGAGAGGATCACTAGGGTCTCCTTCCCCACACCCCCCACTGATATGATTTACTGTGATCATTCTTTAAAGAGCACTCGTAGCTCGTAAAATCTGTGAGGACCCTTACCACTCTGTGAGCAGCATTTTTCAGCTACTCCTGTCGGGAAAGAGATACGGAAGCATTGGAGCCAGGACCACCAAGCTGAGGAACAGCTTCTTCACGTGAACAGTGAGACTTTTGAATGACAGTTGGACGGCTTGAACAACTCTCTGTGACTTGAATATTCATTAATAATATTTATTTTAATATATGTATCTATGTACTGTATATATGTATTGTTTGTCTGGATGTGTCTTATGTCTGTATGTGTGCTTGCACTGGACTTTACAACACTGGGCTATACTGGTATATTTGAATGATAAATAAACTTTAACTCGAAATATGTGTTATAGGTAAAATTCAATGATCACATTTAAAATATTTAGTTAATGTAACTTTTAGAAGTTTGATCAATTGATTTATATCTGTCTATCCTTGGTAAGTTAATATGAATGGTGTATCAAATGATGTCAACTGTCAATGTGAACTACAATTCAGTTTTGGTAATCTTAGAAATATTCTGCTAGTATGCTTCTGACATGCAGTTTTCTTGTAAAAACATTGGGTAGTCTCAAATAGCATGTTACATTAATACAGCAAATATGAACTGGCACAGTCCTAAATAGAAGCTGTTTATTGTCGTAAGTATAGCATAATTTTATAAATACCGTAGTACTTTCCTTGAACATGATGGTAAATTTGTTCCAATAGAATCAAAAGATCGATCATCATGGAATGGCAGTGGATCTAATGTTAAAATTTTAATAATGAAGTCATTATAGTTTGGTCAGAGATCAAAACAATCTGTACATTGCCTCAAAAGGTCATCAGTTTTCCCGTTAAATGTCCTTTTCATCCCAATAGGATGGATTAGAGTGAAAAGTCAAATGGGTAAAGAAAATGGTTGAATTGTGGTATATTGCAATTTTTAAATATAAAAGGCATTTACAAAAAAAATTCTGATTTTCTTTCTATATAACCTGTACATTTTATTTTGCTTGTTTTTATTTAAAAAGAAAAAAAATTGTTATTCATATGTATTCCTTAATTTAAGCACGATGTTCCGTTAAGTATTTTGCTCCCTTCATTTGTTTTAGGAGCTGATGGATTGTATTTCTTCCATTCTTCAAAACATAAAAAGAAAGGTAGAAGCAAACCCAAGCTGGTTGCTGGTTTGTGTTTTGTCCTTCTGAGTGATTTTTCTCTTTGCACTGCTTTATTCAAAAACCAAAAATATTCAGTTCTATTTGGAGATGATTTTACATTGAGGGGTTCAATAATGACAGTACGCTTACAGGCTTGTTCAGGAACAACATTTTATAAAGCCTGTGCGATGGCTTTCAGTTAGAGACCTGCAAGATGAAATGATTCACTCTGAAATTAGTTCCACATCATTTTAGCCTATTTACTTGCCTAATTGACAGAATTTTGCTTAGAATGAGGTACACAGAGGCCATCATGTTGAAAGCAGGTTAGATACTTTTAGTGACACACGAAAGGCTGCAGGTGGAATCCAGAGCCAAAATAAAAAATCTGTGGCAGGAACTCAGTGGGTTGAGCAGCATCAATAGGAGAAAAAGAACGGTCTATGTTTCAGGCAAATTGCTGTTGTGCCAGCGATCTCTCCTCTGCACTCTGTTCGGATGAAGTCTTGGGGCCTTGCAGTGTCGGCAGTTGTTCCACTGGTGCTGCTCAACCCAGTGATATCCTCCAGCAGATTAGATCATTTTGGCTCTCTGTCTCATCTTGTGTTAGAGTTTAATTTGCTTTAATTTCAGAATTCTGCAGTAGTGCAGTTATTACTGATGGGTTTTATTTAGAGCTGCCACCATTTTAGAAATGTTTCTCATTTGTTTTAAGGATCCAAACCCTAGATGAAGGTAGTAATGCAGAAGAATCCATGCTGCACCCTACTCTTGGATAGTTAACATCTTCTCCATATCCGCACCATCAGTTGGAAGTCAGCTAAAAAAAAGAAATCCTTCTGGGATGTAACAGTTTATAAAAAAAAAAGCTATCTGGCAGATTGTTACTGACTGCTGAACATTTTCTCATGTTCCTAAAAATAGTTGTGGATTTTCATTTTTTAAAGGCAGCAGAGTTATTCTTAGTTGGGTTGATGTGGAAGCATTCCGTATATCCTTGTAAGGAAAAGAAATCAACGCTGTCATTTGCTTCAAATCTGGTGTGGCTGAAATTGCTTAAGTTGTGCTGTTTTGTCGACTTGTATCAAACGAACATGGTCAATTTAAAATGAACAAACAAATTTAATTAATGGAGGGAATATATTGATGTGTGTTTTATATTGTCTTTTTATTTTTGTGTAATTTATGCTCATTTAGTCAGTTTGGCTTCCACCGAACCCATAGTTTCATTTCCACTATTTTTATAATTTTACCCCTTACTCTTCATTCTGTCTCCTTTTTACTCTTCTCTCTTCACCTTTCATCTTAATTCTTCCAATATTCAGTGGAATCTGTCAGCATTCCTTTATCTTCATATGGGCATTGTACTAACCTCCAATTCATTCCATGAAACCTTGCAGTTTCCCTCTGTTCATCTCTTGGCACCCTCTAATGGGTCCACGGAGGCACCCATTTCCTTGTGAACAGAAATCCTAAGTACCACGTCAGGCTCACTGGCTGATGTTTAATTTAATCTTCAGTGAATTTTTCTCCATTTCTTATTTCCACATTGTTGTCTCCCAGAGGTCTGGATCCTTGTGTGCAACTTACTTGAGTTTGCCATCTATGCTTTGATTAACAGTGTAGTCTTGAGGGGTGGACCCGAAAATAAATCTTGCCATTTGACTAAACCTTCCACTGCTCATTTTATCCTGTGGCGGTACGCCATTAGGCAGGCGAACTGGCCCTGCTTGTCACGCACACGGCGGGGCAGCCAGCCAAAATGGCGTGGTCGGGGGTCTCCTCCCGACCTCGGCACTGGGCTCAGAAGCCTGCGCTTGGCGACCCACGTGACGCCCCAGTGACGTCGTGGCCCCCCAGCGCGGTTTTCAGCCAGGTCCGGGCTAGGAGTCTTAAGACCAGCCAGGCAGCCTGCAATAAAGCCGTTTTGCTCACTGAACTCAACCCGTCTGGTTGTGCGATCCTTCAGTGAGCAGTGTAGCTGCCGCTACAATCCAAACATTATCACCTGCATTTGAATAGCTTTTTAAAAAAAAAATTTCCTTTGCACCCATCATGCAAGACTGGTTCTCTATTCCCAACTAACTATATAGAGCACGCAAGACTGGTTCTCTATTCCCAACTAACTATATGGAGCACGCAAGACTGGTTCTCTATTCCCAACTAACTATATAGAGCACGCAAGACTGGTTCTCTATTCCCAACTAACTATATAGAGCACGCAAGACTGGTTCTCTATTCCCAACTAACTATATAGAGCACGCAAGACTGGTTCTCTATTCCCAACTAACTATATAGAGCACGCAAGACTGGTTCTCTATTCCCAACTAACTATATAGAGCATGCAAGACTGGTTCTCTATTCCCAACTAACTATATGGAGCTATTTTAAACTTTGAGATATCAGAATTTATTGTCATGAACATGTCACAAAATTTGTTGCTTTGCAGCAGCGTCACATGCTAATATTGTCATAAATCACATTTCCTAAATAGTGGAAGAAAATAGGATAATGTGAGGTCATGTCTGTGATTCATTGTCCATTTAGAAATTTGATGGTAGAGGGGAAGAAGCTGCTGGGTGCTCACCTTCAGGCTCCTGTACCTTTTACCGAACGGTAGCAGTGAAGAGGGCATGGCCTGGGGTCCGAGAAGATAGAGGCTGCTTCCTTAAGACACTGCCTCTTGTAGATGTCCTCGATGGAGTGATGAGTGGTGCCCATGATGTCACTGGCCAAGTTTTTTTTTCTTTCTTCTTCATTGGCACCTCCATACCAGAGTGATACAACCAGACAGAATGTTCTCCACCATACGCCTATAGAAGTTTTCGAGATTTTTTGGTGACGTACCAAATCTCCTCAAACTCCTCATGAAGTCTAGTCACTGGGGAACCTTCTTCATGATTCCATCGACATGGAGGCCCCAGAACAAATTTTCGGAGATGTTGATAGCCAGGAATTTAGAGACCCTCTCCACTGCTGACCCCTTGATGAGGGCTGGTTTGTGTTCTCCTGAGTTCCTCCTGAAGTCCACAAGCAGCTCCTTGGTTTTGCGAATGTGAAGGGCAAGGTTGTTGCTGTGACACAACTCAATAAGCTGATCTGTCTCCCAGGTGTCTGCTTCCTCATTACCTTCTGTGATTCCGCTGATGACTGTGGTGTTATCGGAAAATTTGTAGATGGTATTTGAATTATGCCTTGTCACACAGTCATGGGTCATTAATTCCTTTCCTCTACTTTTCCATACATGGATTTCAGCAATAATTTATCATGTTCTGGCATCTGAGGTAAGCTCATAGACCTCTTGATCTCTTCAGCCTCTGCATAACTTTCCCAGTATCTCTCATAAACCCTCCCCAATCCTGAAACTGCAATCGCAAAGCCATTCCTTTTACAGTCTCCACTGAAATCTCCCACTACCACTTCCTTTTCTCCATCCTGGAAGCGTTCAGTGCTACATGCAAAATCAACACAACGTATCTTTTTATTCACTATTCACTGATGCTTCTACAGCTGCTAATAAACTGACCAGATCCTCATAGCTTCCTTTTGAAGAGCTATTCCCCATGATAAAACATTAATCTTTTCCAACATATGTGTTTTGTGTTACTGACCTTGGCTGCACTGGCTTGTGTCCAATATAAATTAAGTTAGTACTTAGCACTTGGTTTGGCTGCAGGACTTCATGCTCTGATCGCCTGCAAAATGACTAACCAAGGTAAATGTGGTGTTTCTCTGTAAGGACATAATCAGCTTGAACTGCTCTCCTCCGTCTCCACATACCAGTTCACTAACAAGAGCAAAGAGTTTCTGATTAAGTCAATCCTGTTGGCTCCTTCTACCTCTTGTCTACTGGGAGAAACCTGCGGCGTTCATCCCCTACCTGTTACAGCCTTGTACCTTTCTCCAGTTTTTCTTTTGCCTTGCATTGAGTCTCCTTGGTACTCATGTCCTTTAAAGAGATGTACTCTTTTTAAATTGCTGTCCCTCAGCCTTCACAAAATGAAATTGCCCCAAGTATTGCATCAGTTTTAACATGCATAATGTTAGTACCTTGATCACACTCTCCTCCATATTTCCCTCCTGCTTTGTACATTTACAAGTCTAACAGTAAATTATAATTTCCGTCAAGCAAATATTGAGAGAATGAGGCCATTGATCCTAATCACTTCCAAAAAAACTTTATTTCTTAGTTACTAGTTGAGTTGTTGTCCTTAGCAAAGTTCTGAGGCTAGATTTGCAACCCTAGTATTTTACTGGATTCTTTTGACACCAATATGACTATCACTCAGTCTCTCGACTATCATTCCAAGCAACAACATGAAGGCACAGCTTAACTTTAAGCATCCATAACTATTCGCATCATGCATAATATATTCAGGCTAGATTGAAAACCTTCCAGTGAGTTGGTGTGTGTCCAAGTCCAAACTTTTCAGACAAAGTACTTGTCACATAAGAAAGGACCCTATTTTGCTGCAGATTATTAGGAGTATGTTATTCAAAGGTCTTGGTGACTTTGTTTCTTTTTATTGTGCATTCATATTTTACTCTGTGTGTATTAGATTTTTATAGAGGCTCTTTATCAGCTCCCCAAGCATGAATTGATTCCTCCGATCTGCAGCTTTTATTTTTCCTCGTATCTGCTATATATAATCTCATTAAAGAAAAATGGCCTGAAAATGTTAACAGAATAAAATTTGATGCCAATAGTTATTTTTAGGACAGATAACCAGAAGAGGCAAGTTGTAGGGAGCATGTCTATGAAAGAAGTGGATAATGGTTGGTTCAAGAGTTATGGAGTAGAGTTATTGAACTTTGGGCTTTTTGTAGTGGATGGGATGACTATAAAGTGCAGTTAAAGTTAGGTATAGCCTAAAGACCAGAATTATCAGAGAGCAGATGTCTAATGGTCATAGGACTCGAGAAGATGGGATAGACGAAGACCATGGTTTGAAACAAGCACGAAGATCTTAAAATCAAATTTATTGCTTAACCATTCATTTCTAGCTATATAACTAAATCTAATACCTTGTTTGAGTCCATTTCTTTTAGTTATCCGATTTCAGGTTCAAATCTGATGTTCTGCAGAGTTCCAGTCCCTCTTGTGGGTATTTCAATATTGGGTTTCTTAACCCTTTTGGACTTTGATCTGACCAGACTGTCACACTGCACTGAGACTGAGCAAGTTACTAATGGTCTTAGTGCATTCAACATGCTGTGTCAGAACAATTTGTTACCATTTGTGTAATTCTTTTCCCCCAACCCCCACCAACTTTTTGGAAATGCACATATTTCCTATTTTTCCTGAGGTTCAAATAGGAAATTTCTGACCCTGGGCACTTTTTGCATCTTGAGAATTGTCTCCCCCCTCCTTGTCCTCATCCTCAACATCACTCATTTGTTCTGCTCTGTTCTTTCCTCAATTTTCCATACATTTTCCATAATATGGTGTTTGATGTTCTATGAAGCACCTGGGTTCAGTTCCTGCATAATAGCATGAGGTGTAAATGTCATCTTCGAACTTGATGGACAAGTTATAGATTTATTGTCAGAGTTCATACATGACATCACATACAATCCTGAGATTCTTTTTCCTGCGCGCCAGGCAGAATTCCCACTTATTCGTAGTGCAAATAACTGTCCCTGTTGTATGTTAATTTGCTTTACTCAACACTCTTTCGCCATGAATTGGCCACAGATTACAAAAGGACATCTAGAAAGATATAAAGAGCCTTGTGAAAATGCCTTTCCTCCTACCGACTCTGCTTTTAGCCAGACTTTGGAGCCTTGTGGATAGAAAGGATGATGATGTGCTTCCAGATGTTTTGTGAATTATTCTCCAGGTTTAAATCCTTGGTAATGCCTGAATTGGCCTTGTGATGCTGAGATGACAGGGTATAATGGAGAAGATGATATTAACATCATTGCCAGCATGTATGAATTCACTACATCGAGCTAAAATAGCTACATCAAGACGAAATCACATGCCCATAACTGGCAGCATGGTGCTGTTGGTGGAGTAATAAGGTGAAAGTAAATCATTTCACTTGTATTTGAAGAGTTTAAGGAAAGAATGCATTCAGTATTTGAAATAAGATTTTTTTTTCTCCAGATTGACATACTATAAACTTTCAATAGCTATTTCTATGACATCCATCAAATTTTTAAATAGAACCTTTAGAACTTGGTATTTTTGGTTTTAAAAAGCAAATTTGTTAAGTCATTTGGCTGCTTTAAAACTTCTTGTACTAATTCTAGATGTTTAATTGTACATGCCTTTTCTTAAAAATCTAACCGTAGTATTTTGAAGTCAACTAAGTTTGCTATTCAATGCTTGCTACTGATTTGGTAGTCACAGTTTACTGGCTCTTGGCTTGAGGTGAGAAAGGTAGTTATTGAATTATTATTTCAGCCACAAAATTTTGGGAGATGTCCCCATCATTGCCTTCATTTACTACAAATAAATAAAAAGTACAAATCGTGGAAATTTGAAATAAACAGGAAATGCTATAAATGCTCAACTGGACAGGTAGCATCTATGGAAGGAGAAACGGTGTTGACATTTCCATAGATGCTGCCTGGTGTGTTGAATATTTCCAAAATGTTCTGCTTTAATTTCTGTTGTCAGGGTTGATGGTTTTCAGATTGGAGTTATTGATGAGGAAACCCAATGACTCTACACTGAGCCACTATTTGTTTACTATCACAGCTACACGTGCCTTCTGTGGCTGCACAGGTATGATCATCCTTGGTTGTGGTCCATCAGACCTTGTCATCTGTATGTGGTGACTAGGCCTCTAAATAATTCCTGGGAATTCCTCTGAATTGTTCAGAATGGCCTTCTGACAGAGTTATTTAAAAACAGCAGAAAAGAATATAAATAATTTTACCTTTTTGGTCAAGCTCACCAACTCATTAAAGTAGGATAATGTACAATGAATGATGTAAAGTTGAGGAGCCAAATGTAGTGCATATGGCTCATCAGCTCATGGGTTGACTCCTGCACTGCAGGGTCAGGCATGTAGCCAGTTTGCTAGTGGTTCTGTTTATGGAATCGCGGCTACTCTCAGTCTGTGTTAAGTTGAGGGAAAGCCAGTGCTGGTTAAATTAGTCACTGTATCCCTCAGCTAGGAAGGTTAAAAAAAAAATTACCCACACTTTCGGCTCCTGAGTACAGGTATGTGCCGCTTAACAACTCTTCGGGCTACGTCCGACTGCATATGCATCCATGGTCCCATAATTATTCAGTTACCGCGAGCAAGTCCGCAGCAATTTAGAAAAGCAATTGCTAGCTGTAGGAAATTGTATACTGTACACCCAAACTGATCCCACTGCCCCATTCTCTCCTCACAGCCCTTTATCAGTCGCAACTAATGCCACTGCTGTGCACTCTCCCCACAGCTCCATGTCGGTCCCCTCACTGATCCCACTCTCCCACGTTCTCCCCACAGCCCTGTGTCAGTCTCCACACTGATCCCTACTTACAAAACATTTACAGGTACACTACAGTGTCCCATATAGCTTTGCTAAGTACATAATATGGTGTTAGCACAACGTCCACATCACATAATGCTCAATTTCATAGAACGTACCATGGATGTTAAGCAGAGCATACCTGTGTTCTGTATCCAGGATTTACAATTTCTGGATCGTGTAGGACCTCCTCACTGCCACCATGCATTGTTCACTCCTGCATCACATTCGGTTGGTCAATTAAAATGTCAGTAATTTAAATAAAGTATAAAGAAAACAGCCCATGTGTTTTGAATAAAAGGTGGCCAGATATGCCAGCATTAGGGTAAATTTGAGGGACTAGATTAAACAAGTCGAGGAAAGCCCCTAGACTTAGCGTTAGTCTGGGTTAGAGTGAGAGATTTGCTGTTCTCACATCTTGCCTCTAGTGTATTCTTTGTGGAGACTGACACAGGGCTGTGGGGAGAACGTGGGAGAGTGGGATCAGTGAGGGGACCGACATGGAGCTGTGGGGAGAGTGCACAGCAGTGGCATTAGTTGCGACTGATAAAGGGCTGTGAGGAGAGAATGTGCCCAGATGTGGATGTCTGGAATGTGCTGACATGCACACTGGACCTACCAAGTGCTTCCCTATATAACTGTGGACTAGCCATTGGCCTGATTGGGTCTATTAAGATGAAACACATGGGAAGTAACAGGGAAAGAGACCAGAGTAGACAAGTCAGATGATATTTCTAATCCATTTAATGCAGGTTAATGGAATTTTGAAGCTTTGTGGTGCTTGTTCTTTGCATGGGACGACATAGTTTGGCAAGGAAACGAAAGCTGTGGATTTGTATTGCAGCATGAGTCACTGCCTTCAGTATGTTAAGGAGAAAGGAAACATTTTTATTCTCCTCTCTGGGCCAACAAGAATATGTATGATCTATTCGAAAGCTACATGAAAAAATAGATTTAAATTTTTCCTATGGTAATTTTTCCTATGTTAAAAATATTGTAGCCAATGTTCCATAGAATCTAATGATCAAATGCTATGAAGGATGGTCTATTCTTGGTGCAGCTATAGAATGAGCATAATAAGCCTGCTAGACAATTTCTTTCAATAAACTCTCTGCTTGCAACAAACTTATTGCATTACATACAGATGTGAACAAACAAAGAATTAATTTCCATGTTCTACAGCTTGTAATCCATGCTCCTTGTTAGTTTTCACTCTACTTGACACTGATATGGCTCTAATCTATATTGAATGTCATTTTATGACTGTATCGGTAGCATTTTTATCCTGCTACTCGTAATGATTTTCAAAACAAAACACAGCACAGCAGGTATTTTTCCAGTGCAGCTTCTGTTAGACGTCGTTTTTGAGAGAGAATTTAAACACTATGACCAAATACTGACAAACTATCTTTGTTGATGCCTCTTTCTACCTGTACTGGGTCATTTCTGGAAACGCCCTGGATATCTGTCCTCCATTCTCCCTCTTCCACAACTAGAAGAGCACTGCACTGATGATGTCTACAAGCATGAAGATGAATGCATCCCTGATGATTGTTCATGACAGCCATTTCAAGTCTTCGGTAGCAAACCATTTATCGACTGTTCTAATGACAGGCAGCAAAGCAATTGTGTGAAGATCTCCCAATTTTTTTGTCACACCAATATTGTTTACTGGCTGAAAATAGAGAAGCTAGGAAGGTTCAAGTTAATAAATATTAATTTATTCTTAAGCTGTTGATACTGGTTTGACACTGATATGTAGAAATCTTAGACATACGGCATGGTTACAGGCCATTTTGGCCTATGAACCTGTGCCACCCAATTAGCCTACAACTCCCAGTACATTTTTGAATGGTGGGAGGAAACCCATGTAAACATGAAGAGAAAGTACAAACTCCTTGCAGACAGCGTCAGATTTGAAACCTGGTTGCTGGCGCTGTAACAGTGTTGTGTTAACCATGCTGTGCAGTTTAGTTCTTTAATAAGTTACCTTATGCAACTTGTAACTGAAGCAAATATAATCTAATAGCTTGCTTAGTATTTATCATTGATTTCATGGATTTTTTTATTTTCAGGGCAATTTATAAATTATGAAATTTGATCTAGTGGAACTGCAAAAAAAAAAGGTAGTACAGGTACACGATCCTTTATCCCAGGGGTGTCAAACTCAAATTCACAGAGGGCCAAAATTAAAAACTTGGACTAAGTCGTGGGCCAAACTAAATATTTATTGAAAATTTTCAACAACATTTGCATGTTTTCTCTTCTTTCAACATATGTAATGTTAAACTTTTTCTTATTAAAACAAATGTTTAATAATAGTTTTGGTTAAACTCTTTCCAGAAGAAGCATTAACAAATGAGAAATATTCAATAAATAATATTTCTCTATAGCCTTTAAGCTCCTTTTAAATGTTTTTTTTTTTCACAAGCCAACAAGTCAAAAAAATAACAACTTGCTTCAATGAAAATCCAATCTTTCAACTATGAACAGTCCAAAGTTAACCAAAGAAAATATGAATCCAAGCTTAGCTTGCTACACTGTGATTTACTCTGATGCACCTGGGTCTAAACCAGATACTTGGCATCTCTTCGTAGACGCAAGTTCATCAAACTGTGGGGTCAGAGTTTGCCTCCCACCTGTATTGAAAGGTCCTGTTTTCTGTCTTTCGTTTGGCCATTTTTCGTAAGGGGTTTATTACATGTGAGTTCGGCGACAGGTCGCAGATGTTAATGAAAGGAAAGAGAGGAGGTGGGGGTGATTAGTGGGCCAGTGCCACTGCATTTGCAAAGCATTCTGGGATTTGTAGTATTAGCTGTGCATGCGCTATACTGGTGCGGCGGCCAGCGGGCCAGCTCTAATACATATTTGATATGATCTTGCGGGCCAAATATAATTATAGTCACAGGCCAAATTTGGCCCACGGGCCTGAGTTTGTCATGTGTGCTTTATCCGGACATCTAAAATCTGGAAAGCTCCAAAATCCGGCAAGTGGGGATACTGCTGGTTGGCCAGGGGACTGGCAGTTGGGGGAGATGTCCGGGCAGCCGAGGGACCGGAGGTCGGGGGGAGACAGCCGAGGGACCGTGGTTGGGTGAGGCGGCTGTGCAGCTAAGGGACCGCGGTTGGGGGAGACAGCCGAGGGACCGCAGTTGGGAGAGACAGCCGGGTGGCCGAGGGACTGATGGCTGAGGAACCGGCGGTCGGGGGAGACGGCCGGGCGGCCGAGGGACCGGCGGTCGGGGGAGATGGCCGGGCGGCCGAGGGACCGGCGGTCGGGGGAGATGGCCGGGCGGCCGAGGGACCGGCGGTCGGGGGAGATGGCCGGGCGGCCGAGGGACCGGCGGTCGGCGGAGATGGCCGGGCGGCCGAGCGACCGGCAGTCGGGGAAGACAACCAGGTGGCAGCAAAATTTGGGTAGGTTTTCCGAAATCCAGAAAAATCCAACATTTGGAATACACTGTCCCCTAAGGGTTCCGGATAAAGGATCGTGTACCTGTATTACATCAGTAACATCACATAGACAATTCCAAATTTTCATTTTATTGACCACAGGAGCTAAATACTGTATATGCTGTCAATTCTAATTTTATTTGTTTTGTTTTCCTGTCCAATTTCTTCTCTTAACCCAAATTATTAATTTTGAGAGGTTCATTTAAATAATCTCAGTAGAGGAATAAAGGCTTCAATACCTGTACATCTTCACCAACCTGGATCAGATGTTGTGCACTATTGTTTTTCTGGATATTTATTTCTAATAGGAACAGCTTTAACCAATAAGGTATTAAATGTTTACTTTTGCGAAGTTTTTGTTTGGACTTTATTAAAGGGAAGTTAAGAAGCAAGGATGAATTATGTTTAAATGTCCTGAGACCAAGTTGAATGGAATAAAATAGTTGTCTTTTTTTTTTACATTGTACAGAACAGAGGAAGAACTATGCAAAATCAACCATTGCAACATCGGAGACCTCGCATTACCATGTAGAGGTGATTAGATATTTTATCTTCTGTCTGAATTCTTGTAAAATGGATTAGTGTTAAGCTAATCTGAAAATTAAATCCCAGAGCTTAGTTGTGTTTCATTTTTTAAGTTGCTATTTAATTAAAATGGACTTCAGTCGTATTTTCACAAGGGATCGATGACTCTTAAATGCATGTGAGCATTAATGCTCATTTTTTATTTGGTTTAAACATGACTAAAAATAAAACTTTGAGTACAAAATATTGTATCTTTTTGTTTCTTCAAGGAAGTTATATTGCCTCTGATCACACTGGGCAACAAACTTTTTCTAAACGTTTGTTTCCTGAAAAAGACATTGTGCATTATGTAGGGATTATGATAGACGATTTCAAGAGGAACAAAAAGATAGCTTAAGATTTGTTGTATCACATAGGAAGTTGGAGAATTGTTGAATTAACTTTTATTGAATTTGGCTGGTACATTGCAGAGGTTCAACTGACTAAAAATGTTTTACTGCTGATTTGTGTTTGTACTCAGCATCTGATGCCTCTTGTGTCCAACAATAGTCGACCAGACTGATACCACATTTCCACTGTCGCATTGTCCTGGTGAAACCTTTCACTCTGTTCATCACTGATTGCCCCAAGAGCAGCAGGGAAGACGTCCACGTGCGAAAGGAGTGAATGAATTTTCAATAGCATGTTGCACTTCATGGTTTTTTTTTGTATGCCTGAAGCGTCATTGAAAATATGAGAGGAAATCGCAAAAGTGGTTTATATCTTTAAAAAAAAACCCCGATCTACATGTTAGGAACATTTGATGTTGATTTTTTTTGATCGCCCAAAATCCATAAAATATAGCCAAAAGTGATCAAGAAGGAAAATCTTCATTGTCCAATGTTATTGTTATACCAGCTTTCCAAATAAATTGAATTTGCATTTGGTTCCAGGTGGGCAAGATTGAAATGTGATTTCACTTCTGATATCAGACATTGCAGTGCAGTTTTCATTTAGCAATTGATTTTGTTTGCACTGTTTAAAATAGATATTTCTGTGTTGAAAACAGCATTTGGCAACTTTTATTGTTGATCGGAAAGATGCCATGATAACAGTCGATGATGGTATAAGGAAACTAAAACTGCTTGATGCAAAAGGCAAGGTCTGGACTCAGGACATGTTACTTCAAGTAGATGAGAAAGCTGTCAGCTTGGTTGATCTGGAAAGCAAAGTAAGTTTATTTTTTAAAATATTTTGATAATACATTATTTACACAATGATAATTTGAATGAGAAGAGTATGATGATAAAAAGCTTACAATATGTATGCCTCTTCATGTCAATTAAAATGTGTGTTCAATATGTTTGATCAGTTTTGATGCCACTTGGGACAAATCTGGGACTACAATGTATTCTTTATTAGAAAAAGACAGTCCATTTGCCGTCTGAGTAATTAGAATAATTAATGAAAATTAAGGTAAGGCACAACTGATTACAAAATTTATTTAGAGCACATTACACAAAATGGCATTTGTCATTTCAACTGTTGACACACAAAGATCATTTAATTTTATACTTGATTATATTTCAAAGCTATGCATATGTTCTTTGTTAATTAATTCATTAGTGGGAATACTTTTTCACAAGCCCATACAAATATAGATACAATATATGTTATGTGTCAGATAGATCCCGTGTTCTTTGTCTCACAGTGCTAACTGTGATATATCACCATCTATAGGACATTTGAGTGTCCACATTAGAGTTTTTAAACATTTATTTATTTTATTAACATTTCATATTATAAATTGAAATATCTCATCTTTTCTGTAAGAATTTTCATTATTACTTGGCAACAAAATGTAGATCAGGCATTTTGGCACGCTCAGGTGTTTGGCTGATTTGGTCCATCAGTAAAGATGGGGAATTGTTCTGTATTTGAAGACCCTGTTATTTCTCCGTATTTGTTCTAGTTTGGTAGCATGAGCATTGCTTTGTCTGGTAAACTGTTGGCATTTCTCTACTTAAGTTCAGGATTTGTTGCACAAAAGTGACAATCTTAAGCTTGCTGGCCTCTGTACCATTTTCTTCCTGACTGCATTGTAACATTGGGCTTCTCATGGAGTCCAGTGGGGGAGTGAATTTCCCACATACTCCTGTTGGAGAATCTATTCATGAAGCCTGTTCCAAGTGACAATAGGTGCAGAGAAGAGAAGAAAGAGCTCAGTAATGTTTTATTTGCATTTGTTTCAAGTAATTTTTTTGTTCCTCATCAAAAGTTTTATTGTATTATTGGCACCTTAAAAAAACATTCAGAATTCTTGTTTGACGGATGGGCAGGCAACCTTGGCATTTTTCCAACTTTCAAAGTTATTTCGTCTGATTTGCTAACATGCCTTGCTTCTTTTCCCATATGCCCCTATGCATTGCGACCTCCAAACATTTTTGCAGTATTTGGAGATGGTGCCTTGAACAAAGGCAACATCAGATTCACAGATGTTTGGAGATGTTCTTGGCATAGTAGGTCAGCATTTCTGTCCTATTACGAATGAGCATGGGTGTCACCTGATTCAAACATGGTCTTTTAAAATTCTCCTTGCATTCCTTTGTCTGGAATATGTTTAACCTTGAGATAATGTTGCTTACATGCACTCGACTGGAATTCTCATGACGTGTAATCAAAAGCCTTGCCTTTGGGTTTGTAGAATAGAATCTTAAGAAAATTGAAGCAATTCAAAGTTTAAAGTTCAGATTTATTGTCAAAGAAAATGCATTACATCACATACAACCATGAGATTCTTTTTCCTGTGGGCCAAGCAGAATTTCTATTTATCGGTAGCACACAAAAAAAACTGTACTCAAGAAAAGATGTATATACCAGGCCATGATTCAGCTGGCCAGCACACTTTTCACTACACATCTTTAAAAGTTTGCTTGGGTTTCCAATGTCATACCAAACTCCTGAGGAAGTAGAGGCGCTGCATTTTTCCTTCACGATAAGAATAGTGTGTTGGGTCCACGAAGAGTCCTCTTCTTTTGCCTTTTTACATAAATTGAAGATTTATTTGTACTCCGTGTATGACTCTGGAAATATGATTGCCTATGGCATCTATTTTTTTTCAAGTTTTCAATTCACATTTTAATGGTGAAATTTTAAATGTACTCTTTTAACTTAATCTTTCAGATTACCTTCTTTAACTTCTATAATCCCATCTGTATCTAGCCTCCATGTCTTGGAACATTTCAAGGTTGATTCGATTATTTAAATTCTCACCAGGCTTTCTTCTTCCAAACACTTAATTTCATCCAGAACTTTGGTATCTATATCTTGTGTCGTGTCTTGATCATCCATTACCTGTGCTTGCTGATATACTTTGGCCGATTTAAAAAATATTCCTATTATTGTTTTCAAATCCTTCCATAGCATCAATTCTCCTTCAACTCCCAACATCCAACAGCTTTGCCATTCTCAGATTTCTAGGTTGTTTTGTACTGACCCCAAATACATCTTTAGCTTCCTTTATCTTATCAGAGCAGTCATGCGTTCATTTGTCTGTGTCCTTGGTGTTGGAATGATTTGCCCACATTGTTCCACTCTTTTAAGACTCTTGAATGTGAACATTAATACTTTGCATCTTTTCAGTCATACTCTTGATTAGGGAATCTGTTTCTTTTTCTGTTCTCAAAAATATTCCTGTGTTATTTCAGATAGTCCCTGCAGTTTTAAAAATGAAGCTTCAGGCTGAGCGAATATAAACAACTTCACAAACCTGAATTATGTATTTGGAAAAATTCTCATGCTTTTCCAAATTGGGTACCCTGAACAGCAAACCTTTAAGCTGTAGAATAATTGCATATGGTTAAAGTGAAATATTTTGAATAACGTAGCTAGTTTCTAACATCTAAGTTCTTTGTCAAATTTACACCATTTGACTAAGGACACAAGAAATAAGAAGCCTATTCTGTCATTCAGTAAGATCGTGTTTTATGTCAATGCTTGCTTCCTGCACCATCTGCACATAACTTGTTCCTTACTATATCTGAAAAGGTATTTTGTTCCTTGGGGCTACACTTTTTACAATTGATTTACATTACTAGTTGTTTTCTCAAATTGCAGAAAATGAACTTTTTGATATGTTGAAGCCATAAATGCCTGGATTTGTTCCATGTTGTTAGTCATTAAGAGAAAATACTGGTTCCTTCGATGCAGTTTCCTAGCTCATTTACCCTTGTATCAATTCAAATTTCTATATTTGAATTCTGGTTTGAACAAAAGATCAATAAATTAATTTCAATAAATTAATAAATGATCATTTAACTTTTTTGAAATGATGGATTAGATTAGTAGCTAAATAATGTTTGAAGATGAGGATATATGAGATAGGCAGAGTTCGAGAACCAGAAACTATCAGGGTAATGAAGATAATCCAGAAAGCACCACAGGGACCTGAAGCAATTTCACAGATCTACTTTAAATTGGATTCAGAAGTTTCAACATTATTTTTGACACACAACATCTCCCAGATTTTAGAAGGCCACAATGGCCACTGCACATCCTGAGAAGACGAGTTCGGGCAAGACTACTGGCCACCATCATGTCAACTTTCTACAGGAACTCCATCAAGAATGTCCTGGCCGGCTGCATCACAGTGGGGCATGGTGGCTGCAGAGAAATGAATCAGAGGTCAATCCACAGGAATGGCACAGAGGATCATTCGAGTCTGCCTTCCCCCACATCAATGTGATCTACTGTGCGCAAAACCATTGAGGCCCTCTTCCATCCTGCACACAGTGTCTTTCAGCTGCTCCCATTAGGGGTGGTGGTAGGGGAAGGATATGGGAGGATCAGAGCCAGCACCACCAGGTTGAGAAACAGCTTTTTCCCACAGGCAGTGAGAATGCTGGACAACCAAAGGAACTGATCACACTAACCATCGGAGACTTTCACATTTAAGAAACAAAATTTATTTGTATATATAAATGCTTGTCCAGCATCTGTATTGTTTGTATGTGCGTTATGTCTGGTTATACTTTTTATTCGGGTTGTACTTGTGCAATCAGATGATAAATAAACTTGACTTGACTTGAGCTATCTGGTAAATGTGTTGACTGACTTTTTCCAATGTGTACCATTCACATCAGATCAATGTTAAAAACATTTCCCTTGATTCACAGAGCGAGCCACGATCGGTTTTCACTCAACCAATGTTGCAATTTAAAAATTCATGCTGCAGTTCAATATGTTGGAGGACAGTGCTGAAGGCTTCTCGAACCTTGACTTTTCCTATTCATGTTATATGGGGGATGAAAGACTTACCAGGCAGTGGCATTCACCACTTCAGTGCAAGCAACTGAAGCTGATGAGGTCACTTCCATAACATTTGCGAGGAACTCGCCTGGGCATGACAAATCCTTGCAAAGAACCTGGTGATTATGACCAGATAATCTCTTTTAGTGTCAGTTAATGGGTGAATATTGGCCAGGCTATTAGAGATAACTCTTCCAATATTATCAAGATATCTTTCAGACCTCACTTGGATGACAGACCCTCAATAGAGTGTATTAATGTGTATTAATGTATTGGAATGTCAGTTTTACCTTTGTGGCCAAGTGTTTGGAATGGAAATTGAAATCACTGTGCCAATAATTTGTGAATACCTGACTCTGCACGAAATGACTTTTCCAAAGAACTACGACTTAGCTTGTTTTTTAAAAAAAATTAAAGGGTATCACTAATAGGGCAGTGAAAAATGTTTATAAAGGAAGTTAATTAGTCTTGAAATGTTTCTTGGAGCCATAGACTCTGTAGTTTTTAAAAAATACTTATGTACTGAAATAAATTTTGGTTTATAAATTGCTATATGGTGGACCTTGCCCATTACATTGGAAAGTGTGTCTTTGGCTTGGCTTCGCAGACGAAGATTTATGGAGGGGGTAAAAAGTACTGAATAGATAACTACATTTTCTTGGAAAGATTAACTGCAGGTGAGTGTTTGCATTTGGAAAAGGTTATAAAATAGAGAAAGCAAAGAATGTAACAAAGTACCACTGATAAGGATTGTAGGGCAGTGGTTTTCAAACCTTCTCTTTCCACTCCCATCCCACTTTAAGTAATCTCTAGGCCATCGGTGCTCTGTGATTAGTAAGGGATTACTTAAGTCGGGATGTGAGTGGGAAGAAAAAGGTTTGAAAACCACTGTCCCTCATTGACTTGTTATGTGCGCAGTTTCATAGCTCCAAAGGAATCTCCAGCAGTCTAGAGCAGTGGTTCTCAACCTTTCTCCCTCCCCCCCTCCCCTTCACCTACCACTTTAAGTAATCCCTTACTAATAAGAAAGCACCTATGGCAGAGGAAAGAAAACATTTGAAAACCGCTTGTGTAGAGGATAACTCTTCATTGTGTAAATAAATGAGTTTCCAAATATCTTTGGATGTATACATTTTCAGAGGTATTCCTAGGGTAGGAAGGATTGACGTCCTTCTGGTTATGAGCCAGAGAGAGATGTAGGATAATGGGGAAAATCTTCAACAATCAGAACATAAACCAAAGGATGGCATCATTTTCTGCATTTTGAATGGCAGATGCCAAGAGCCATTGATGAATTTATGCAGACTTGTTGTTTAAAATACTGTGTTCTCATTGCTGTACGATTAGTAACATCCTGAATTCATGGGTAATGCCTGAGATGAGACAGAAAATTCCAGTATTAGTACTTGGAAAAAGAGTATGTAGACGTTTTTTTCAACCTGGGGCATGGACTTTGTAATTAGACAAATAAATATTAAGATTTGCTTCATGGATTTAAGCAAAAAAAAAATGTTTCATGCACTTTCTTTGTAGAATGAGTTGGAGCATTTTCCCTTCAATACAATCCAGCATTTTCAGTCTGTGATGAACGCCTGTAGTTATGACTCCATTCTGGCACTCGTCTGCAAGGAACCTGGCCAAGGCAAACCAGATATTCACCTTTTCCAGTGTGATGAAGTTAAGGTTGGTCAGTGATTTATTTGCAACAGCGTTTATTTGATTCCTTATTCGTACCACAAATCTGCGTTGGATGAAACTAGTAAAATGCCTTTACTGAATGTTTCCACATCAACAAGAAGTAGGGTTTTATGTAAATCTTACTGGAGTTAGAAATAGGATAACTGGCCTTTATTTTTCATAATACTTGTTTTCACCCCCACTGAGCAATTTCCTCAACTGTCGACCATCATTTATCCAAGATGTTGGTAGGTATTTCTTTGAAGACCTCTGGCAAAAGTGCTCTGAATAGAGGAGAAAGCATGAGAGTGACCCTGGTGTACTTAAATTTCATTTTTGGTGGCATTTTGGTGAGTTGCCTGGAATATAAATTTCTTACTAATATTTTGGTCAAAAAATTACTTTTATATGTTTTGTACACGCACTTAAACCCTGTATTGAACGGAAGCTTTGGTTTGGAGAATTGTGCTTTAATTCCTTACGATGTTGCTATTAACAACAGCAATTAACTCTCCTCTGTTTTGTTTTCACATAATGAAGTCAATAATTTTGCAATAAAAGTGTCAAAGGAAAGTAATGTTTAACTCATCCAGTGAAATCCATAATAATTTTTCCAAGATATTACGCTGAATAAATACAAAATGCAATTTCATAAAACTAGCATAATTGCTGATCAAAACCCAAAAGGTTTCCCCATCAACAACAAAGGCATACTTTTTTAGCAGGCGTTTGAATCGGCCTTTTGTTTCAATTACATTGTTATTTAATGATTTGTTCCTCTGACGCTGTGTATCACAATATAATTAACTGAGAATTTACTGATTTACTGGTCCCTTCAGGACCAATTCAGTCATTGCTTAAAATAATGACACTGTAGTTAATGTATTTTCTTTAACTTGTAGTATTTGAAGTAACATTCAATTTTATCACATATTTGTCAATATTCCTTATAATGCAACTTGCATAATTTCTATGATTATTGCCAACAATAACTTGGAAGAAGGATTATGCATCTCCCTCAAATAATAGTTACTGTTTTCTGAAAGAACAAACTAATTATAACTTGTAGTAAAAACTTAAACCACTAAAAGGCATTATGTTTACTTGAAAGGAACCACTGACCAATGCTCTAGGCTGTTAACAGTTGTATGGATGCTTTTATGCAATATCTGAGTTCCACACAGTTTGTCAGGAAGTATCATTGATGGTGTGATTTCAGGTTAAGATGCTCTCTCTTTTAGGCTGATCTGATCCATGCTGACATTCAAAGTGCAATCAGTGATAGTAAAGGTAGCAAACAGAAGAAAAGGCCTGACACTCTGAGGTAAAAAGCCACCTAGATATTTATCATTAGTATTATTCTTTGTCATATATTTGGACTTCAATTTAACAATAAGTTTGGTCTCTTGGCTCTGATAACATTTGACTGGCTAATTTGTGATGCAAAACTAATTAAATGTTGAACAGAATATCACAAGGTGCTCTCAACTGGAATTTGGATTAATTCTTCTCTTTCCTCTTGTGCAAATTTGTAATCTGATTAGATTGAGCCAAATTTTTTTCCACAGTAAGATTTTTTTTAAAAAAAGGTCGGGTTAAATAATGAAAAGATTATGGCCCAGTCGCTCTCAAAATATAACTGTGAGCTTTTTATGTTATGCATGCTGCCTGATCTCTAATGTATTTCCTAAATTAAAGTTAATTGTGATATTATAGTGATGGACTTCCATTGTTTTAATTTCTTTTTCGGTAAGAAGTATTAACGCTTTTTTAAAATATAATTCCAGAATGATTACAAATGCGGATAATTCCTCCATCCCTCCACCTCCAAGAGCTCCTGCTCCCGTTCCACCGGGCACCATCACACAGGTGGATGTCAGGAGCCGAGTGGCAGCTTGGTCAGCTTGGGCCTCAACAGTTGAACAAGGTGGTCATTGATAGCTTCTGGGCAGTTGTATATGTAAATCGTGGGAGTTTTCCTGAGCTACTTGGCATCATGGGAGGTTAAAGGAATTCAGAGATGATCACAAAATGCTTTGTGATAATCAATGCATCAACACAAAAACCTGTAGATGCTGAAATCTTGAGACAACAAAGGAGTTGGAGAGACTCAGCTGGCCAAAGGGTGCCCACGGAGAAGAATAGACAGTCAGTGTTTCAAGTCGGGACCCTTCCTCGAGACATTGACAGATTGTTTCTCTCCATGCATGCTGTCTGACCTCCTGAGTTCTCCCCCCTCCCGCCCCCACCAATCCTCTTTGCTCATGTGTTTGAATTAAAAACAGAAAATGCTGTAGGCATTTTAGACAAACAGTTAGCCTTTTGAATCAATGACCTTTCAGCAGAATTGGAAAAGTTAAAAATCAAACTTGTGTGCAGTGAACAAAAGCTAAGTCAATGATAGGATGACAAAAAAGAATCTCTCTCTCTCCCTCGCCCTCTCTCATTCACTCACTCATACATAAATATAACCATCAGTCCCATTTAAGAAGGGGTGATGAAGGTTGATGCTCTGGAGGAGGTGTAAATAGATGAAAGAGAAGATAATACTTTAAACACTTAGTAAATCAAATCAATGACTAGTTCTGGCACTAACAGGTAGTGGCTGTCTGAAATTGTTAAATACATTTTCAAGTCTCAAGCTGCAGCATGTATTAGGCTTTGATGGAACAGTGCAGGGGGCCAAAGGCTGAAGTCAGATTAGGGTATGATGGAAATTTTAAGCGACAGGTAACTATTGGTCTGTCACTCTTGCAGACTGAGCAATGAATAATCTGTGGTGAAACACGAAAGCCTGCAGACATTGTGACTGTAGTAAAAACACAAACATGTGTTTGTGACATGAACTCTGCAGGTCTCACAACCTCCATTGGAGGTAAAGATGTACAACTGTCATTTCAGGCCTGAGCCCTTCTTCCAGGTATGAATAATCTCTGTTTTGGTTTCCCTGCTGAAGACAGTACTGTACACTGAAGCCTATACAACATATTGAAAGTCGTTCAAGTGAATTCCCACGGAGGGAAGAGCTAAAAGGACTGATGTTGGATCTTGGCTTTGTCTGATATACCTGGATTGAATTCGGTAAAATTAAATGAGTAGATTAAGTAATTGTTTTAAGCCACTTCCCCCGGTGCTAAGTGCTGGTTTATTTCAACAGTTCCATGAGATGCAAATGTCAACCTATTTGATCTGATCTGCTCATACTTGTGCAAGGATAATGAATATGATGAAGTGAATAGACTGTTAGAAGTGCAATGTAAAGAGAGTGATTAATTTTTTAACCCATTCTGAATTTAGGAGGAGTTGTCTGATTAAAAATCCAACACGTTTGGTTTCTTGACTTGGCCAAGTGCAATCCATCTTCAATTGCCTTTCTACAGACAATATCAGAGACAATTATAGTTTCAAAACCACCACTACATACATCTGCTTCCTTTTGATTTTTGGTACTGAATACATGTCAATACACACAAGTTCCGTAACGTCCTGTGGGACCTCCTGAGTTTCTCCAGCACTTCTGTGTATTGACTACAATCACAGTGTCTGCAGACTTCCTTGTTCCCCTGAATATTTGTGTAGAGTCGCTGTTTTCAAAAAGCTTGCATGAAACAATTTTACTGTATTGCTTTATTCTGAATTTCTGGTTGAGTGAAGGGCTCAAATTAGGCAATTTGTACTTAGGCAATTGTAGTTTCCACTCCAGTTAAGTAACTTGAAAAAAAAAGGAAAGACTGCCCAATAAACAGTCGTTAAATGTCTTCATTTGTGTACTGATTGATGAGATAATGTCCTTGTTTATCCTGATATTTTACAAAAAGAAGCAGATATTCCAAGGTGATTTGTGATCGACATGCTCTTCTCTATTCTAAATGTTTGCCAAATCTTAATTTAGCTCATAAAAACCTTTTCTCTCAAGAGTGCTGAGATGGCCACCCTGCGTATTAAAATTGTGTGTACATTAAAAAAATATGAAACAAAGGGAAAGGTTTGTTCTGTACTATTGTCACACCTGCTAAAGAAAAAATAATATTAATAGTCAAATATAGAATAGGATCCATTTGGGCAGCAGAAATTCCATCATTTAAAACCCAATGACCATTGAGTAATTCATTATCATCTGATTTTGTAATGGACATTATTAATAGGCTCCATTTACAACACTTCAAAAGCATGGCAGCAGACATTTGGACAAGAATGAAATTAAGGTTTAGATGGTGGATAAGTGCCCTGTAATAATTGTAACCACATCAGTATCAGAAAATGAATAATTGAATGTCTAACAAGCTCCCCTTGTTACTACATTATTACTGAACCTCCACAGAAACATTTTGAGGTAACCATTAGTTCAGTCCTTCACAAGAACATGAGTAGCCTGCCTTACCATTTAATATGATCTTTGCTGCCCTAAACTCGTATTCTGTGCCATTTCTCCATCCCTCTTTGTTCCCCAAACTATCAAATATTTACCCACCTCCTTTTAATGATTCAGCTTCCACCAAGCCCCAGGACGGAGACTCCTCACACACTGAGAAATCTCTTCATCCCTCAGTTTTAAATATCCCTTGGTTAAAGGCTCTGCCACTAGCGAAACAATCTACTCTATCAAGCTTCCTGAGGAACTTTTATGTTTGAATTAGGTTACTCTTCATTTTTCTAAATTCCAAGGAATACAGGAGCAAGCTATTCAGTTATTCTTGGTAGGAGAGCCCTCTCATTTCCAAGAATCAACCTTGTGAATATCTTTTGTACTGCTGCAGGTGTTACTGTATCTTTTTTTTATGTGGAGTAGGGAGGAGCTGGGTTATTTTATGTAGAGTAACTTCTGTCCAGAGCCTTGCTATAATGCACAAAGTTTTAAATAAATTAGGCATGCAGTACTGTAACAGGCCAATTCGCCCCTACGAACTCATGCCACGCAGTTTACACCCCATTAATCTGTACCTCAGTATATTTTTGAAGGGTGGGAGGAAACCGGAGCCCCTGGAGGAAACCCACGCAGACACGGCGAGGACATACAAACGCCTCAAACCCAGGTCAGGTCCCAATCAGTGGTGCTGTAAAAGTGTTGCTCTAACTGCTATGCCAACCATGCCATATGGCATGCTCTCCTCATCCCCAGATGAATGTAGCTTCAATCATCTTCAAAAAGCTCAACATGGGTCAAAATAAACTATTAGCATCCCACCCATTAAATGTACAACCTTTCCATTATCTGTAAACTTAGGCAGTTCATCTTTACCATTTTCACAATATACTGCCGGAACTTGAGGGTTTCTTAACGACCTACCAAACTAATTTCAACTGCCAGGGAAGACTAAGGCAATGCATAAGACCACCACCTGCCAGTTTCCATGCAAGCTGTAAGCTTCATGACTTTGGTAAAACTTCATTGCCAAGTCGAACTTCTGGAGTACTATATCTAAGATTATTTCAGGAGTTACTTTTCATGGTCACAAGAAGATGGTTCACCATCACCTGATCCAAAGGAATTGGGACGATTAAAAATACTAGCCTTGCCAGTGAAGTTCTAAACCAATGAATAAAGTCAATTATAACATATAGTACCAACTTGATAGAGAATTACATAGAGACTGCCTTGTAACAGTTTTCCAAAGCATTTCTTTTAAAATGCTGTGTTTTCAACAGATGAAAAACAGAAGGTTATTCATGAACCTGAAGAAACTCCAGATATGGCAGCAGTCAGAATTGATAGAGACGTGGTATGAATGTTTATTGGATTTGTTAAAATCATGCAAAATTTTCATTTGAATTTATTAAATACTGAAAATAATTAATTTCTTTAAATAACAGTATTTGAGGAAAATATACTGGGAAAGTAATTTTCAAAATATTTTATAATCATCCTTGTATATATCATCAAGCAAAATTGTGTAATTCTGTAGAAAGGAAGATAACAGAAATGATATTCCTTGGGATTTCCTGAATGAATTGATTAAGTGAAGGCATTGAGTAGGCATTTGTACCCTTAAGTTATTTACAAGTTTTGAAAACAAGAACAATCTAGATGTAGTTTTTAAAAAAATATCTGTTGATCTTATTCTGGATTCTGTATGATCTCAGAAATGAAGCAGAATACAGAGTGAAAAATGCACTATACAGTACTCGCGTAGGAGGTACTGAGCACTTGGTGCTTTAGAGTTTCCCAAGAGAGGAACTGGGAATGACCTGGTCATTCTGCCTCGAGAATCATCTCAAATGTTGCAGCAGGTAAAGGTGTAACCAGTAATTGCAATGATCTCATGACACTCTGATTATAGAAGAGAATAGGAAAAGGTGAGAACAGCCAATATTCCAGTCATCAGGAAAAACAACTCTCATTTGGAAACTTCCTTAAAGCTAAAAGGTTCTGTTATATTATTCCAACAGTTCTTCTCTCCATTACTCTGAACATCTGCCCTTGTTTTACATGAATATACATGTTATCAGGTGTTCCCTTTTATTCTTTGGAGATGTCAGTTGTTAGTGACGAGGTTGATTTTGGACGATAAAATTAAATTGTTAGTGGCGAGGTATTACCAGCCAGATCTACATGACTCTTATTAGATATCTTGCATTATTGACTCAAAATCTGGCTTGTATAACCATTCTACTCTATCTTTTGGGAGTGTTTTGGACATTAAAAAAAAAAGACGATTTGAACATTCATGCCAAAGTTCTGAAGTGACTTTCAAATAAACATTTTGCAAGACGTTAAAGGTGATGATGTTTATGTTTTGCTGTGGGCAACTGCTGAGTTTTTTTCATTCTTGGTGCACTTTCTTTCATTTCCATAGTAAATTTTGTTTCACATTTTTAACTTGTATGAAATTTGTTTTTGTGTGTAGTTTAATTGCCCATTTGTTTATTGGCTCTCAACACAATCATTAAAAAAAATGGGGTTCTGAGCCATGATAATTAAATCTGAAAAGTTGCATCCTGACCCTTGTCAATTTTGAACAAATTCTTATTTTATGGCCTTCTTCCTTTCCACTTAATCTAGAATCCCTTCTTAGAATGTTTTACCTCCAATAATTATAAATATATGAAATGATAGTCTCAAAGATAAAGATTTGGTTGAGCCCTGTTACCAAGTTGAACCAGATTTCTCATAGTTGAGTATCATGCCATATGGTGATCTGTGGTTAGTAAGGAATGACTTAAGGTGGCATGTGAGTGGGAAAAATGCTGAGGCCCACTGCCTTGATCCCCTTGATTCCAGCACCTATTTTCAGTTGCAAGCTGTGTTGTCTTGTGGTTTACACTGTGCTCAAACATTGTAGTTCTGTTTGCTGAATTCTAAAAAGGGGGTTAGTTAGGTTTCTTCTACATTTATTGCTGTGTACTCTATTCCAACATGAGAATTAAATAACCATAGAAAACAAGTGGAGTGAATACAGCTGATATAGAGACTGGGAGTCAGATAAACGTGTATGATGAAATTTGTTATATACGAGTCGATGCAAATTAACATGACTAAACTTAGACAAAGTTGCAGCAAGAAATTACACAGAAACTGGTCCATTTGGGCCTTTCGGGTCTTTGCTCATCATCATTTACATTTACACTAATCTTACATTAATACCATTTAACCCATGCCACATTCTCCTCACATTCTTCCAGATTCTACCCTAAAGGTATTAAACAATGGCCAATTAATCCTTCAGGAGGTTGTAGAAAAATAAAGTTCACCAATGGCATTCATGCAGTCAAAAAGAGACAGCGCCTGAGGTCAGGATTGAACCAGGATCTCTGGCACTGTGAAACAATCTGGGCCATTCTGCTTCCCACTTAACTGATTCTGGCATCGTTATTTTTTTCACATATATGGACCAAACAGTCATTATTTTAGCACCTGGTAATTGAGGCAAGATTTGATTCCCTGAATTGTTCCAATTGTTTGATTTTGGGTGACATTTGTTAACTCAGGTCCACAAATGAAATAATGCATAAATTTTTTTGGTTGGCCTATAATCTAAAGCTTCATGCAATAATTTTTCAATGCATTGTATAATATGATGCTGGCAATGTGCTTGCAGGAAAACAAAATACTTTTTCTGTAACTGCATGTTCACTATTTCTGTGCCAGCAAATTCTGAACCATGTTTTGGATGATGTGGAAGCATTTGTTATTAAACTGCAAAAGGCCGCTGAAGCATTTTCTCAGCTTTCGCAAAGGAAAAAATCAAAGAAGGGTAAAAAGAAAGGACCAGGGGGTGAGTAACATTTAATACCTGCCCTTGTAATGTATTAACAGCAAACTTCACTTATTTTTCTTGCTGCAGGTCAATTGTTTATTGAATGAATGTGGCCGTGCATTAGTAAACATATTTTAGTGACATGCATCTAAACTTTCCCAAATGGAAAAGTTGCTAGAAATAAATTATAAAATTCTATGTAGTTAAAATTATGATGAAATAGAAACAGGAAGAGGCCATTTGGCTTTTTTTTTTGTTCAGCCAATCAACAAAATCAAGGCTGACCATTTTAATTCAGTTTCACTTTCCTGCCCTAACCCCCTATCTCTTGGTTCGTTTCTCTCCTACATGCACTCAACACCCGAGGCTGCACAGCCTTTTAGGATAGAGAATTCCAAAGATCATGGTACAAATATATGAAACATTGTTTAAATTTTAAAATTTAAATGTTAAATTTAGACATACACCAGAGTAACTGGCCCTTCCAGCCCATGAGGCCATGCCACCTAAATATCTCAATTAGCGTACAGCCCCCACACATTTAGCCATGGATGAGCTATTATATGCAATTTGGTCACCTCTTTTTAGGAGGTGTAAGTTATGACGGGAGACCGACTTTATGACTGAACATTGTCATCTTGGTCTGAATGCTCGAAAGCCATTTACTTTCAATTTTAACTTATTCTATTTATTTAAAAAGTTCTTGATAATTAAATTTTAGTTTGACATTGGTTAGAATCATAAAAATGGATTGTAAAACAATTCAAAACTAACATTTAAAAAAAATTACATAGATCTAGGTAACTGCTCCCATGCTGAGAAATTAATTTAATACCACGTCACTGGCTTTCCTGTTCTCACCATGTATGACAATAGCAGTAAGTTTTAATACAACAATTTTGTTTTCTCACCTCCATACCCCTTTTACGTAGAGGGTGTTTTGACTCTACGTTCAAAACCACCGCCCCAAGATGAATTCTTTGACTGCTTTCAGAAATTCAAGCATGCATTTAACCTACTGGTAAGTCATTGGTTTTAAGTGTGTTATTTAATTATTTTTAAAATATGAGGTGTTTTGCATACTTACTTCTTAATTAATGTTCTTTGTTCTACTTGTCTTTTATATATATTCTTGACCACAAATTGTGATATCCACATGGGGGTACAACTTTTAACCTGAATTGCAAAGTTGTGAAACAATGTTTGACTAAAACAGTAAGATTTGTTCCACATACACCTGTTAGCATATAAATACTGTGTTTAATCAGTTCTCATGGCAAATATAAACAACATTTTACTTTTTCTGAAACTTGAAAATTTGCTCATTTGTTTTGTCCTATCTTCAGTTATTGTTCATTGCCTGTCCTCTGTTTCTCTTCCGCTTTAGGCCAAACTAAAATCTCACATACAGAATCCGAGTGCAATTGACTTGGTGCATTTTTTGTTTACACCGTTGAATATGGTGAGTTGACAGTTTTTGATGAAACTGCTCTTAAATTGTGGTCTGCCTGTTTGATTAATGACATTTGGAGTTTTCAGAACCTGTCTGTCAGGCCACATGAGGGAATGGGCATGGAATACTACAGCAAATTAGCTCGTTTAACCCATTTCATTCTGCTTTGTCTTCAGATCCTTTGAATTTCTTTTCTGTTCAGTAATTTTCTAATACCCTTTTGAAGTTTCTTAATGACTTAGTACCCTTTACCCTCTTTCAAGCAGTCCTGACTACTGAGAACATTTTACTTGTCTCAGCTTTTAATGGCAGTCACATTAAACTTGTTCTCTCTCTCTCTCTCTCTCTCGTTTTAATAATTTCCATTATAAGTTATTAAGTTCATCTAAACCCATAATAATTTAAGCTCTGTGAAATCGCAGTCTCTCAAAGGAGAACAATTCTGAGGTCCCAGTAAATTGGCGTGTCAGCGACCCATATTTAAAGTCGGATCGGGTTGGAGCATTCTCACTGAACCAGTGCGACCTGTCACATAGGGACCCGACATCCTGGTGCAAAAGGAGTCGGGACCTGCAGCATCACAGCGTCGGTGTCCCAGGAAGGCAGATAAGCCTTTTGCACAGGAGCTGATGCAAAATGCATTGGCTCTGATACCACCTACCTTGGCGGGTAAGTACTGGGATGAAAATGACCCCCTCCCCAATACCATGTTGGTCATGTTCACACAGGTAAGTCAAACGGTAAAAAGGCAATTAAATACTGACTTTCAGGGGCAGTGTGAAAGCATGTTAACAGAGCTCTTGAACCCTACCTTCTCAATATAGGTTCAGGTTCCTTTATTGTCATGTAATAAAAACAGTGCAATATAAAAGGAACTTGCTTTAGTCTATCGTAAGATTAACCATTGGCAGAAACTGCCTGGTGCCTTTTGCAGTCAGAGAAAATGAAGTAAAAGAGAGTCACTGCATGTCCAAGTAATGTTTCGAAGTTTGCTGGTGACGTGAAACTGACGTGGATTGTAAGGGAGATGCAAGGAGGCTACAAAATGATTTAGACCAGTCAAAATGAAAAGGCAAATAATTGTTAGATGCAGTATACTCAGGTTGTGTAAACAGAAAGGCAGAGTAATATTTAAATGGTGCTGGTACTAAGGATTGTTGTACAAATGCATCCTCCAACACCAGTCACTGAAAGTAAATAAGGAGCTGCAGCAAGCAGATAAGCAGAGAAAATACATTAAATTTAAATTTAGACATACAGCCCGGTAACAGGCCATTTCAGCCGACAAGCCCATATCCAATTTACACCCAAATAACCTACACCCCTGGTATGTTTTGAATGTTGGGGTGGGGGGGCGGAACCGGAGCCCCAGAGAAAACCCACGCAGACACAGGAAGAATGTACAAACGCCTTACAGACAGTGTTGGGTTCAAACCCCATCCTGATCGCTGGCGCTGTAAAAGTATTGCTCTAACCACTACACCCACTGTGCTGTCCTTAAGTTTGGCTTTATAGGAGAAATTTAAGAAGAAGAGAATGGATATTCTGGATGAGAATATCCACTGCCTCCCAAAAAAAACATGCTAAATCTCCGAAATGCAAGACACAGCAGTTTGTGTAAATATGAAATGAAAGAGAATGCTAAGAAAGTTGATCCATGTGAGAGGCATATGTGAAGGGGAGAAAAAAACATTGTCACATTGGAAATTGCTGAGCCTGTGAGAGAGGAACTCTGAGAGGTGAAGATCCAACAAGCCATGCTATTCACCTTAGAGAACTCCAAGGTCATCCTCCGATCCACAGAGCAGCAGGATGAGACATGCTCGCGCTTCATCTTCCAGAAGGTTCATGAGACTAGTAAAATAATGGTCGGCACAGAATGGAAGGGCTGAAAGGTCTGTTTTCCATGCGGAGCATTCTATGTTCTAAGATCACAAGATAATAGGAGCCAAAATAGGCCAATCAGTCTGTTCTGCCATTCTATCATGACCTGATCCATTCTCCCACTATCCCTTGATGCCCTGACTAATCAAATACCTGTCAATCTCTGCTATAAATACACCCAGTGACCTCGCTTCCACAGCTGCCTGTGGAACGATCCACAGACTCATGATCTTCTGGCTAAAGAAATTTCTCTGCATTTCTGTTTTAAATTTTACCCTGAAGTTTTGTCCTCTCATTGTAGACTCCCCTACCATGGGAAACAACCTTGCCACATCTACTCTGTCAAGGCCTTTGAGCATTTGAAATGTCACTATGAGGTTCCCCCTCATCCTTCTGTATTCCACCAAGTACAGTCCATGAGCTGACAAATATTCCATGGATGTCGTCTGCACACCAAAGCTCAAGTTTGGCGCTGAACATGACCTGATACAGCCCACTCTCAACTCGCCCTTGAATATCCCGTGTCGGGCTGTGTCAGTAATTAGTGGAACCCTGGGGAATCCTTTATAGGTGCCAGCAGAAAAAAAGAGCACAGCACCTCCAATTCACCATATACATATGCCCAATTCATCATAGACGGCCGACGCTCAGACACCCTCCTGTCCAGCACTGCCGCAATTCCCCGCCCAGAAACCCGTCTAGTTGGAGTGTGGCTTTTTTGCCCCCCCACCAATGACCAGAGACCATTCTAGTTCCTTTTCGTGGAGTAGACTCTTGGGAGGGATGGCTGCCAGCTGAGTTGTACATGGCTCTGTGGGATAGGCTAGGTCTGGACCTGCTGGAAGTATACAGCACTATGCTCCTGGTAGGCAGCATGTCAGGCTCCATGAGGAAGGGCATCATCTCCCTCATCTTCAAATAGAAGGGTGAAAAGGAGGATATAAGGAATTGGAAACCCCGTCATTGTTAAATGTTGTCATAATCCTGTCCAAAACAATTGCCAATCACGCTAAGCAGGTCATCTACTCAGACCAAGTCTGCACTGTTTTTGGTAGGAAAATCTCTCGACAGCCTCGCATTGCTCAGAGATACCACTGCCTTTGTGCCGTACAGGGTTGGACACCTGCCTGGTCAGCTTTTCCAGGAGAAGACTTTCTACCAGATATCATAGAAGTATGTGATGGACATGCTCTCTAAAATGAAGTTTGAGGAGGGAATCCAGAATTGGATTAAACTTTCCAGAATTGGACTTGCAACATTTGTGCCATACCTCCTCCCTCCGGGGCCCCAAATAGGTCTTTCAAGTGAAGCATCACTTCGCTTGTACATCCACAGGACTTGTTTACTGAATCCAGCGCTCCCTTTGTGGTGTTCTCTACATCAGAGAGACCGGTCGCAGATTGGGAGATCGCTTCGCTGACCACATACTCACATCCGCATCCACAGCAACTTCCCAGTAGACAACAATTTCAGTTCCGAGTCACACTCCCAGATTCACACAACTGTCCATGGCCTTATGTACTATCCCAACCTGACCACCCGCAGATTGGGGGAACAACACCTTATTTTCCATCTAGGCCCTCTCCAGTCAAATGGATTTATCATTGACTTTTTTGTTTTCTTCTAAATCTGCTCCCTTTCCTTTCTCCTCTCCCTTTCCTGTCTTTCCAGTTCTCACCTCCATTCGCTCTTACCCACCCAAACATCCTTCTTCTCCTTCATTGCTCCTCCTTCCTTTCTCCACACGTCATCTCCTGCCTTTGCCATCCTCCCTTCCCACCCCACCCTCCCACCTGTTTGTTCAGATGCCTGTCGGCATTTTCTCATATCTTGAAGAAGGGCTCAAGCTTGAAACGTCAGTTATGTATCTTTGCCTTTCTACATAAAGGACTGTTTGACCTGCTGAGCTAAATTTTGTGTTTTTACTTTATCCATGATTTTCAAGACTTGCTACCTTGGATTAAACTGCTCTGCGCGGACATCAGTAGCGCAATCTAAATCAATGGATGGGAAGCAGATAGCTTCCCCTTCAAGTCTGGAATCAAACTGGGTTGTCTGCTCTCTCCAGTCTTATTTGTGTACTGCATAGAGCCCCTTTGCTGAATCCATCAGGAAGGATGAGGGCATAAGGGGAGCGACGTTGCCAGGCACTCAGGTCAAGGCCTCCCATTACATAGACAATGTCGCCATCTTGTGTTCAGACCCATGATTGATCTGCAGACTGATCGTCATCTGTGACCATTTTGAGTCTGCTTCAGACAGCATGGTAGACTGGAAGAGCGAGGCAATTCTCTGCAGTAACTAGTTGGATGAGTTCTCTATCACCTTCGCAGTCTGATCTGACTACCTCAGAGTTTTGGGATTTGGCTTGAAGAGGCTGAGATGATAAAATTGGTTGGAGCTGATCACAAAGGTCCACCAGAAGTCAGGTCTGTCGGTGCAGCACTCCCATTCAATAACAGGGAAGAACTTGGTCATCAGATGTTGAGGTGCTCTTGGTACTGCTGGACGTGGCCTATCAGCCACAACTCAGTCCCGGCAATCACCAGAGCAGTCTTCGAGTTGACGTGAGGATCTAAGATGGAAAGGGTCCGAAAGGTCACCAAATACAATTTGCCTGACCATAGGGGCAAGGGCTTGCCCAATGTGGCCTTCCACTGATGACCACCTTTGTGTGTGGCTGCATCAGGCTGTGTGTGGATCACCAAATGCCATTGTGTGCTGAGGTTCTATCGTCCACGGGTGGGCCTGGCCCTGTTGCTGTGCAATGTCCTAGGCCACAGGACTTTGCCATATCACCTATTCTTCATGAAAATGTTTTTCCAGAAAAACACCTTTGATCACAAACCCATCAGGCAATGATCAGCGTAGAACATCCTGAGCCGAGGACTTGATGGACAGTCCATTGAGCTGACAGTCCAGGTCATCTGGCGGCATGCCTCATCACCAGTCCTCACAAACAGGCACCAAGACTTAGCCTGGCTGGTGGGTGGGTGAGGGGAGCCCCACATGGCCAGATCCTTCCTGTACAATTGGAACATCTCCCACAATGCACATAGTCCCTGAGATGGTTCCACTAGAGTGGAGAGAGTTGCCCATCTCTGCAGAATACAGATTTGCAAAGAGTGTGTGGAGGAGGATGCAAGGTTCCTTGTCATGGTCATCCCAGTAGCAGTGCGACAGAGGACTCTCTGATTTACGGGCTGTTCCCAGGAACGAGTCAGACATCCAAAACTGGGAAGACCATCAACTCGATGAAAGACGCCCTTTGCTTTGCCTGTCTTTCAGCACACAGAAATGTCGGGTAAGGGAATGCTGCTGACTGGCATATTCCAAGCTGCAGGGGTTTCTGCTGAGGTACGCACTGAGGCTTAGCTCAGCCAACGTGGTGATGCTGTGAAGTCAAAGTTTGAACTTATTGTCAGAGTATATACCTGACATCACATATAACCCTGAGCTTTTTCCTGTGGGCACAGCAGAATTTCTTCTTCTCAGTAACCGTAAACTGTACACAAGAACAATTTGTATGCAAAAGAGAGAAAGAAAACAAACAAACAAACTTGCTTTTCAGTACAAAAAAAATCAATAATAATGGTGTGCAAAGTAAGAGCCTTTAAATGAGTTGTTTAATAGTCTAATAATAGAGGGGTAACAACTGTTCCTGAACCTTGTGGCACCTATACCTCTTTCCAGATGGCATCAGCGAGAACAGACGATGTCTTGGCTGATGTGGATCAGTGATTGCTGCTGCTCTCCATGTAGATTTTCTTGATGGTGGGGAGTGTTTTGCCTGTGATGTACTGGGTTGTGTCCACTACCTTTTGCAGGGCTTCCTATTTGTTTCCCCCATGCCAGGCCACGATGCAGCCAGTCAGACGCTTTCCACTACACGTCAGCAGAAGTTTGCCAATGTTTCCAATGCCATCCAGATCCTCCACAAATTCCTGAGGAAGTAGAGACGCTGACTTGCTTTCTTCACAATTACTTTGGACCCAGGAAATAACGTCCAAGATGGTGACTCCCAGGGATTTAAATTTACGACTCAGGATTCTTCTATTGTCATGTAATAAAACAGAAAATGTAATATCACATAAAATTCCTTTAGTCTACCGTAAGACAGACAAAGAATTGCCATCACCAGAAATTGCTGGATGCCTTCCAGACAAAGAAAGAGAAGCAAAAAAAAGAGTCGTCCCCCCCACCCCCCACCCACAGTCACTGAGTGTCCATGGATTTGCCTCCAGAGCTCCCTCAGTCTCCACAACCACACAGCCTTCAATGCAAACCATCAATAACCCAAGCTCCAGATCTAATCTCTGACACGATCAGGAAACTCTCAGCACTGTTCTGATACCCCGTATCCCTTCAGCCAGTCTCCAGCTGTCCGCAGCCTGGTGTGAATCTCCTGTCTGCAGTTGCAACCTGTGTGGATTTCTCACCTTGAGTTACTAACAGCAGGCTGCCTGTGTGTTCTCCATCCCGTGGGTCATCTCCTTTGCTTCTCCTTCTCAAACAAGGGTGGTCTCCCTGTTGTGTGGCGCCCTGCAGCAGTCCTCTGCTTCACTGAAGTCTGCAACTTCTCGTGGCTGCTGCCGTTCCTGCATGCCACCATCTTGGGCCCACCCCGCGGTTGCAGGATTTAAAAAAACACCACCATCTGGTCCATTAACAGGCTGTTTAAACCCTGCACGGAACTGACGGCAGTCGGACTAAGCATTTGGAATCGGTAGGGAGCACTGTGTCTCCATTCCCCATGGGTCCACACCAGCTGAGGCTGACGCTGCAGCAGCCCCTCTGATCCTCCAATGAGCACTGAATCATACACCTCTGGTTTTCCCCTCCAAAAGTCTACAATCACCTCCTTGGTTTTGGTGACGTCAAGTGAGAGGCTGTTGGTAATACATCATTCAGCCAAGTTTTCATCTTGCTCATATACACTGACTACTGTGGTATTATCAGCAAGTTTTAAATGGTGTTGCTATCGTACTGAGCCACACAGTTGTGTGTAAAGTGAGTCGAACAGGGAGATACGTTCGCAGCCCTGTGGTGCTCCAGTGCTGATGGAGATTGTGAAGGAGATATTCTTGTCAATCCGCACTGATCAGTCTTTCCGTTACTGACAAGCCTCTCAAACAACAGAGGGAGGAGCAAAGATAAAGTGGTGAAAACAGCTAAATAGAAAATAAATGTAGTAATGTGCAGTGAGGGAAATGAGTGCGAAGAGATTTTTAGCGGTTTTCTCTTCGTAAATAATTTATTGTAAATAAAGTCTATTTTTGATTTAAAAAAAAGAAGAGAGCCGGGAAGTCGTAATGCTAATTTCTGTAATTTGTTTCAGGTCATACAAACCACAGGTGGACCTGAGACAGGTGGTTCAATTCTCTCTCCTCTCTTGACAAAGGATGCAATAGATTTTTTAAATACATGCGTGACGTCGGAAGAAAAAGTAATTTGGTTTTCTTTGGGTGAAGCATGGACGAAGCCGAGGCAAGTTGATGGCAGCACTCCTTTATTTATCTCTTCTACAAATATTTCTGTGATAGCAAGTGATGGATTACCTCCAATTTAATTGGGTGCAGTTGCTGGGTAGGGATTTGAGATGGACAACTCAAGAACAAGATGATCATCTTTCATGTACAACATCTTCCTGCATTATTTAAATTTCCAGGCAGTGTGAGGAAATGTTCTGTCATGTTGCTTCAGGAAATAAATATATTGTCATAATTTGTTTTTTGAAGACTTTACACTGCTTTTCAGGAATCTGTTTCAGATTCATCTTAGGAGGCACTAAAATGACAAGTGGCACTCAGCTGAGGTAACATTTAATTTTAAACTATATATTTTTAAAATTTAGACATACTGCACAGTAACAGGCCGTTTCAGCCCACGAGCCCATGCTGCCCATTTGCACCCAATTAACGCACAACCCCCAGTACATTTTGAAAGGTGGGAGGAAACTGGAGTCCCCAGGGAAAACCCACGCAGGCACGGCTAGAACATACAAACTCCTTGCAAGTAGCACTGGATTCGAACCCTGATCCCGATAGCTGGTGCTGTAATCATTTCCCCCTAATGCTAACCGCGCCACCCTAAACCACATTTATTGTGCCATCAATAATCCAATCACTAATCATATTTATTACTTGCGTGTATGAATATATTCCAAATAATTTTGGAGAGTTTGATTAGCATGAACTCAAGGTTGTTGCTTTATAAACAAGGAAGGCAGCAAAATTTCAAATGTTGTTAATAGCATAATCAAAACAGATGAGCTCATTTCTATTTAAATTAACAAATTGCCCCGTGTAAACATTAACCGTTTTAATGAGCAAACTGGTTTACGAACTCGTTAGAGAAATGTCTGGTTAAGAGGTATTTTGTTTCATTATTAAAATAAATAAACAAAATAATATGTTAAAGCTTCCCAAATCATTTCAGGTCCTTGCATTAAAATATAGATAAGCTGAAATTTGTGTTCTGCATGAATTTTGAACCCTTTGAAAGTTGCCTGGTTAATTTACGTACAAGATTCCAATAATGTGCCTTTAACATGGAAGGACTGTCATCTCAGTATTGTCTTATTTTTGCAGATCTGAATGGCCCAAGGATCACTTTATCCCTCCTTACGTGCCTCACTTTAGGAATGGATGGGAACCTCCCCTTTTGTCATTTCTGGGCACACCATGTGAGCAGGAACTGAATAACTTGGCTGAATCGGTGGCAAATGCAGAGCACCAGCGAAAGCAAGAAGAGAAAAGGCGGCTGAGTGAAGAGGTACCTAAATCTCTCGGTGTGATTATACCATCAAGCCGGGAGTTTACCATCACATTTTAGCATTCTGGAAACAGCATTGCCTTTTGTATTTCAAATGAAATAATAATTATCGGCCTCAGAAGATAATTCTGCAATGGGGACACACATTCAATGTGAAGTATATTCCCTTTAATTTGAAAATGGTTATCTAAGTATCTGGTGGCATGTAATTCGAGGAAGGATGTAAAAAAAAATTCTAACTAATTGACTGTTAATAGTAGAAACACACAAAATGCTAAAGGAACTCAGCATGTTAGGCGTCATCCATGGAAGGCAATATATAATTGAGGTTTTGGACCGAAGTCCTTCATCAGGAATAGCAAGAAACTGGCAATCTGCATTCTGTTAATCATGGAGTTGTTTTACGAGAAATGTATGATGGATTCCTTGTGCAAATCGTATTAATGGAATTTATGAGCTCTGTGTGAAGTGAGAGGTGCTATTACGATGTCAGGATTGCATTTTGAATCCAGGCATTTAACAAGTCATACACCTGAATGTAGCTTGCGTTCCTATTGCGTTACAATTGCTTTGCAAGGCAGTTTACTGGGAAATCTATAAAAGGTGCATGAGATCAGTGTGTTAAACTAATTATGTTATATTCAGATGAGAAAAGTGAAGGGCATAAGAGAATTTAAAAAAAACACAAAGTGAAATATGTACCGTATTTGATGGCATATAAGACCCACCTTTTTCCCCCAAAAATTGACTCAAAAATAACCCCACATTTTGTATGTGAAGATGAAATTGAGCAAGTTGACGGCTATTCATCCAGCTTCAAGAAGCCCACGAAGGTGCTGCGGCTGTCAAGGAAGCGGGCCCGCAGCATTGTGAACCACCTTCCCTCGGGTGGCCCATGCTTTCTGTATCTGTCACCACTAGCCACCTCCCCCGGTGAGAAGGCCGACCATGGCTGCCTCTGCCAGCAGCGCAATACCGTCCTTTCCCGATCTGCTTTCCTCTCACTTCCTCTGGTGAGAAGGCTGACCACAGCAGCCCCCACGAGACCTTGCTTTCCGATCAGCCGCCATTATGAGTGAGAAAGCTGACCACGGCATACCCTGCCAGCAGCAAAAGGGGTTCAGAAGGGACCCGTTCGCCAACTTAACCATAAATACACTAAAAAAAATTCTTAATATCCCCTGCTGAAGTGGTGGGGGGTGGGGGGGGGGGGTTGGATCTTGTATGCCAAATATGGTATGTTCTCAAGATTAAATAGGAATCACTACATTAGTGAATGAGATTTATATCTTTTATATAAGGGATAATATCCTCAGGAGAAAATCAAAGACTGCCCATGGAATCAATTTAAGTGAGCAGTCACTTTTTCACGGCTATTTATGGGTTCTTGTCCTGCATGATTGATTATAGAGCTTACCATATTAAAACTTTGCTCAGATCAGCTTTTGAATGAATTTGACAATCTCCAAAGGATTTTGGTGTGACTGGTGTTGATGAATGCAAATAATTCCTTCTTGATTATAATGTAGAATTCAAAATCATTATCTCTACTGAACCAGACTCAAATTAAGGACTGTCTGAAAGTTTTTGGTACATTTTCCCCTTATCTGCCTGGGTTTCCTCCAGCTGCTCCCTGTTTCCTCCCATCCCGTACAGGGCTTTATTGGTTCCTTGATTTATTTGTGGGTGGCACAGGTTCATGAGCCAGAAGGGCATATGTCTAAATTTAGGTATTTTAAATTTAAAACTTGTCAAAGGAGCATTATAAGAAAGAAATTGGGTTTACTTTGAATCTGGATAAGATGATAAAACTAGGAACTGCACAACATTTTGCAGATTTTTTTTTAAACTGGAAAAAAATTCAAATGGATAGCTCAAACTCAGCTCAGTATTGGTAAATAATATGAATTTGCTTGGTGTATAATTATGAATTTTAGGCAGTTATGCTTAGCTCAGTGGTTAGAGCACTGGCCTGGTAAACCAGGGGTTGTGAGTTCGTTCCTCATTGGGGCCTTATTTCTGTGAGGGGCGCTGGACAAAGTGGCAACTCTCTGTCTACCTTCCTTAAGGATTTCATGCATGTTACATTCTAAATATAGTATTATGTGACAATAATGGAACCTTTATCTTTACCTTTTTTTTAACCTTTATATTTAATGTTCCCTGTGTGATTTAAATACAAAAATCAGCTAAAAAGAATCTCATTGTAATAAGCAAGGTATTCTGGTGAACAAATTGTATATGAGGTTGTTCACATCATTTGCTTCAAAAAAGTAGCTTGCATGTATATGAAAGTGTACAGAAATTATAATTAATGTGTAATAGTGGAAACTGTAATATTATAGGAATGGTATACTGTAGTGGCCTGCTACCTGGGAGGTGACCCAATACACAAAATGGCAGGCGAACACAGCAATCTTCCAAAGCCCAAACAGGCTAATGGCCTTTCTTCCTGGCTGACAGCTCGCGCGGCGGGAACGCCGATCAATCAGCGGCCAGAACATCGTTGATGTCACTTCTGCTGACAATGGCAGGGAAACTGGGCCTATATAAGCAAGGGCAGGGAGAGCAATAAGACAGTCTTGACTGTAACAGCATCGAATGTGTGTCATTCTTCCACTCTGCTGTAGCACGTGCTACATTGATGACTGATTAGTCAACGCTCCATGGATTTTCCTTGAAGCTGTCAAAGTTCTGGACATCGCAGCCACTAGTGAGGTTCGTGCAGGCCGAAGTCTAGTTCCAGCTTCAACGGATCTCCGCCGATTTCACGAAGTACTACTACCTGGTGATCTCGCTCGACTAAGACACAGAAGCAAGGGTTGTTGATTTCCTGCGGCAGCCTCCAGAACAAGACAAATACGATGCCCTCAAAGAGCTTTTAACCCGCAGGGATAAGGAGACATTTTGAGAGTCACCCCAATGGCAAGGGGCATCATCTAGCTCTTATTCCTGTGCTTCGCCATTGCTGTTTCACACAACTTTATTCTTACAGCTGCTTATAGCAAAGCATGACCAAGACACTCCGCTGGCTGAATATTTCTTCCCATCTCCACCAAAGTTTTGCGTGTTACTTCAGAGAATGCTTGCTTTTACAATTTTAAACTTGAGTATTTTTTTACCCATTATTTTATTATTTGTTTTAATTTTTAAAAATTTATTTTCCTCAATTTTTTTTTGCCGGTGGCTTGAATTCAGGATATTAGGGGTTTTATCAGGATATCATGTGGCATTTGGAAATACTAACGCATTATCCCAATGCAGCAGAACTCATTAAAGTATTAAATACATGTAAATTGTATGATGAGATCAGGCTTCCATAAATTGTGGAGGCAGTGGAATTAATATGGTGAATTACGATCATCTGCATCCTTAGATCCTCTGTGTAAAAGTTGTGATTTCACAAACCTCCATTGTAAATTCTTAATTTATTAGCAATCACAGTAGTTCATTGCATATTAAGGATAGCTTTTACCCGAGTCATTTCAATTCCTGATCTGCTTCTTTCATTGATTTCTGTCTTTCAGCAAGCCGTTTCACAGGAGCATCCTTCAAGTGAAGGGTATGCATCCAGCAACTCAAGTTACAAGAGGCGATCTCTGCTACAGCAAGGAACAGCCAATGCAGCTTCTAAGAGAAATAGTAACCGACATGTAGCTAGGTAACAATTAGACTGTACACGTTGTGCTGTGGACAGTTGTCTTGACTTTGTTTAAAAGATATCTTTATGCATATTCTCCATTTCCTTTCCTTCTCAATCATTTTCTCACAAGTTCTTTAAACTCTGCATTGAAATCGGATGCTTATTCAATTACATTGTCAAGTGATGAAGAGCAGAGTTAGATTATCAGGTATCTATGCATAATGTGTTTTTAAAAAGCACCTTTATAATGCTATTGCATGACACGTAATAAGTCAGAACTTTCAATGTTCTCTTATCTGTTAAACAAGAAAATGGATCTCTGTAACGTGGAATTGTTTGAGGAGCTTAGTTGGACAGACAGCATCCATGGATAGAAATGGTCAGTCAACGTTTTGGGTGTGAACCCTTGATCAAGACTAAGATAAAATGGATGATATTACATCAAGGGAAAATGAAGCTAGGGAAGTAGTCCAGAAATTACTAGACAGAAAGTGTAAAATGGAGAGACAAGTAAAGGGCTAAACCATAGAGAAGTGGTGTGGGGAAGGAAAAGTTGGATAGAAAATATAGTAGGTAACAAAAAGATAAAAAGAGTGGAATCAGGCGAGTGACCTAAAACTGGAGAAGCCAAGGTTCATAGCTTCAGGTTTAAAACTATTTTTTGCGTTTACGTTTGGCAATGGAGGAGGTCAAAAACAGACATGTCACTGTAGGAATGAGTTGGGGAGTTAAAATGGTTGGCTGCAGGAAGCTCAAGTTTAGATGATGCACTTGAATTTATCTGGATGAATGTTGATAACATGTTTGACCAAGTTTTATGTCAAGTCCAGAGTTGCAAGGTATCAAAGAGTATGCAGAGAAGGCAGGGGGAGGGGGATTGAGCAGAGAGGGAGAATGGTGGCAAGGACTTGTGGGCCGAATCTCCTGCTCCTCCTATATCTTATGGTCTTCTGATGAACAAAGTTAAACTCTATGGAATGAGAGAATCAGTGACATCAAAAGACGTTGTTTCCCTCCCTGGAAGATTGCCAGTGTTACGGTTATTGCTGTGTAATGAATATTTAGAACTGGGATAAACGTGTGGAGTCTAAAATTTCCGAAGATGCAAATTGGTGGCGTGGTTAATAGAAAGATAGTGGGAGACCGTTGGACAGTATGGATTGGCAAAATTTAATACAGTGCAGAAAAGAGAAGCACTTGCATCATGGCACAAAGTGAAGAAAGATAGTATAATCGAAATGCCATTAAGTTTATACCAGCCATCAAAAGAAATAGCGTATTACTGTGGCTCCACTCAATATTAGATCCATTAAACAGCACTTATAGTTTGGCGGCATTCACTTGACATGCCTCAAATAGCACCCATGATTGCCATAACCTGAGACTTCATAATGATTAACATTTCTCCCAACACGTTCAGTATGTTTGCAAGAGTTGGCCAAGGGGTTTGTCAATGCATGATTTTTCACCTGCTAAGTTATGTTAAACTGGCCACTCTATAGAGTTAGCACAAGTGCTCCACAATCTCAAACAATCAATTGCTCACCACAATATTGTGGAAAATATAAGCACCTTGATGATAATAAGCTGTCTTTATGCATGAACATGGGAATTTCATGCAACCATTGGAGGATTTGCTCACAGATTCATTGTCTTGCAACACAGAATTGGATCCCTCAGCCTGATTTGTCCATACCAAACAAGAAACTTTACTATGCTAATCCCCATTTTCACACATTTGGCCCATATCCCTCTATTCCTTTCCCATCCATGTGCCTGTCTAATTGTTTCTAATATATTCTATCTTCCTCTGCCACCTTGTCTGGCAGCATGCTTCATATGCCCACCAACCATGCCCCTTAAATCTCCTTTAAACATCTCCTTAAGTCTCAACTCCCTTACTAGTGTGTGGGCTAGTGCAAGCTGCGCAGCGTGTGCACTGCTGAGGTGTAGAGCTCATGGCCGCACTGTTGTGGGCCAGTACTGGGGATTGGCATTACCGCGTGGCCAGTACTGGGGATTGGATAGACAGGATGACCAGATCTTTCTCATCACCCATTGAAGCCGTTGTTTGGCTGCATTCTCTATGCTAATGAACTCACCAGCTAGCTTGCCACCATCGAGGCCCAGGAGCACTGGGGGTTGCACCAGGTTCCCAGCACCTCCATGGTATCAGTAATGAATCTCTCTCCATGATGTTATATTAATCTCTGTCGCTGATTCCATAAGCGCTCTCATTCCTGCCATTATGTCCTGAATGCTACATGAAGTACCATTGCAGGGCTAATGAAATTTGACTTTGATGTAAGCCTGACAGGAAGAAAATTGAGTTCATGTCCCCTTTCCTTCAAATTCTGTCTGGCGACTGCTGTTTCCTCTCTCATGGCATCAAGGTCCGAATTGCAATCTGTCCACACTGTTGGATAGGCTTGACGTAGGACACTCTATTCCAGGCTTTGTCAAGAGTTCACTAGGTAAAAAGGATTCAAGGTGGTGTTAACATTCCTGATCTCTGACTCTTGATCACTCTAAGTGGAGACGCTACATTGGGGATGATATTAGAAACTTTGTCCATGACTTGCATTTTGGAAGCCCAGCCTAAGGGGCAGGAGGAGGACACTATCACAAGCTAACCATCTGTCCAGTCAGTGGCCAGAGTGGATGCAAGTCGGCCTCAGTACCTGGAGAGGAAGAAGATGATGCTCTGATATCCAAAGAGCTCAGTTGCTGCAATATTTAAATCGTCACTAATGATTAAACTTTTCCAATGAGTTGACTTGGACCATTGATGCAAGGGTCAGAAAGCACACCAGCACCTCAGCTTTCTTCAAAGGCTAAGGACGTTTGGCGTGTCCCCTTGTTGCTCAACATCTTCACCATAGAGATCATCCAAGCTGGATGTATAACATTGTGGTTGGAGAGCTGCTCTGCTGAAGATCAGAAGAAGCTACAGAAGGGGCTGACATCACATAAATTTCCCTCTCCTTCACGGACTGTTATCTACACTTCTCACTTAAGAAAGGTAGCCAACATAATGAAGGACCATCACACCATGGACATGCACGGTTCTTTCTTCTCCCATTGAAGAGAAATCAAGCGTATGAAATTATATGAAAATGTGCTTAAAGACGGTTTATTTTCCTCTCTGTAGCAATGAGGCTCCTGAATGAACTCCACAACAGTGCTCTTATCCTGCCTTTGCTTTGTACTAACTGATCTTTTTCCATTGCAACTGTATATGGTGTAAATGTGCTTTGGCGATCTACTTTGAATGGTAGTATGACCTGATGGCCTGCGCACAGAAGAACCGTTCTCTTTGTAACAGGTAAAATGTGACAAATAAACCTAAGCTTTACCAGATGACATTAGTGCATCCAACATCATTTTGAAGGGAAATTAAAGAGATTTGGGCTGGGAATGGAAACCTGATAGAGTATAATTGATCAATCGTTTGTGGAAACATAAATAGAACCATAAAACCCTTCAGACGTATTTGAAATAAACTTTTACACTAGATATTTCATTAATTTTAGTATTTTAGTGCAATCATTTTCACATTGTGAACTATTTCTCAGCAAGATTGATGAGACTAACTTTTCATGTGTTCATTGTTCAAGAAAGCCAGTTTGATGTAAAACTACTTAATGGATAACTACATGGATGGGAGGGAGGGAGTTGGAGGGGTCCTAATGTGGGGAGCTGGGACCAAAGCAGGAGGGCACCTTGTTCAGTACGGAAAAGTTGGGCCTGTGGACCAGTTTCTATGCTGTATGACACTCTTGACATCACTGACTGTACTGAACTTGCATGATCCTCAAAATTACATGTTTTAAGATGAAAGAAATGATGAGGTAAAGTAACAATGTTTTTCTTGTTTCATTGAAGTTGTCAGTTGAATTGCCATACAAGTGCATGGTAAATTTGAGGCACATTATTATCTTACTGACTGCTTGGCATGCACTATTTGATATGGAGCTTTGTTGGCATTGACATAACATTTTCAGGTCCTTTGCATTGCCTTGCAAATTACAGCTTTCTTTGTTACTGATGGCTTTAACTTTCATCTTAGTTTCTAACTTCATCTTCTTTTCTGTGATGTTGCTTCCTGATATCTGCTGGTTCCTTGTGCATTTCAGACAAAGTCAAAACCACTTTCCATGGCACCACAGTAGTTGAACATCAGCAAAAAAAAGACGAATTTAATTTGAATATTATTTTTGTTTTTCGATAACAGGAATGCAAGCAAGTAGTGTGCTATACACCACTCAGCATTGTTTTTCTGTTGTTTAGCTGACACTTTGGCCATTTTTCTTTTTTGTTTCTCTATTAGATTTCCAAATTTTTTTTTAGTTCCAAGTTTGTTTAATTTTTCCCTATGCTGCATGATCTTCTGTAGACTAAAAAGATTGTATGATTGCTACAATAACCAACATTTTAAATGTTATTATACTGTTTTAATTGCAATCTATCCAAGATGTAGAGTTTGATTTTCAAAGTTATTTGGCTTGTTGTCCACTTCATTCTGCATAGACACACAAGAAAATTCGGAACCTTCTCTTGTTTAATGGACGGTGAAGCAAAATCAGCTCTATTATTAATAGTTAAATGCCTAATTGAATGCAGTGGTTGGCATGTTTACAGCTGTGGTTCTTCGTTTACATGAATGCCCCGCCACTTTGATGACGAAAACTGTAGATGAGAAAGTGAGATCAGATAGCTAAGAAATTTGTTGGCTAGACAAAATTAAAAATGTGGAGAGTTGAATCCATGGTGATTCAGGATGCAAATAAGACTTTAAAAATATTTTATTTAACTGTGTCAGTATAGACTATCAAGCAAAGGTAATTTGATGGGTTTAGTACAATTTTGACCTTAATTCTACTAGTCAGGAAAACTTGAGCCCAGAAGTTAAAGGAAATGGACAACGCTCTCTGTCATTGATGAGCTGAGGCAGAGATGGAAATCAAGAGTTGACGCGTGGTAAATATGCTTGCAAGATCTGAAACATGGGGTCGAATCGGACATCGTTTATTACCAGCGTGACTCCGTTTCAGCCAGTTGGGGAGTTGAATCCATGGTGATTCAGGGAATGAAGTTTGTGATGGTGGCCGAATCTTAAATGTTTTGATGGAGGGATTTTTCATCATTTGGGTGCATTTGATTTGTTGGAGAGGATTAGATAAACGAAAGACAAATGAGCTGCAGACTATATTTTGAAGCTTTCATATTGATGTGAGTTTTTCAGGTCATTTTTTTATGATTGTTTGAATTGAGCCCTAATGTAAATGTTCTTCCAAATAACCAGCCACAAATTGGATTAGACTGCATTTTAACTCTATTGGCTCTGCACAAGCTGAAAATCACTTGATCCATAGCAATTTGAAGTGGCTGTCAATAAAGCTGTTCAGTGTCTCACATAATAGCACTTCTCTTTGGGTATGATCATTATGTCTTAATCTCAGGTTTTCTCACTCATGTGATATGTCTTGTTTTAAAAGAAATTCCGAAGCTTATGTCAACATGGAATCCAAGAAATTTGCCAAATCCAAATATGATTTTGTGGCGAGAAACAGCAATGAACTTTCTGTTATGAAAGACGACATGTTAGAGGTGAGGCTGGCACTTTATGCTGCTAAACTCTTCATTAACGTTGATGTTAAGGGAGGTAGTATTTCAGAGCCATCTGAGTTATATGGGATCATTAGTGTTTCCGTAATGCAGCATCCTTTGCATTTTGAAATAGTGCAACGTAAAACTGGAGTCTTGCAGGAATAAGCTAATGAATTCCTCTCGATATCCTCGGTCACGGATTGTGTAATTTTATCTCGAGCAATGTGGAAGAAATTGCATTAATTTCCGAAGAAATGTCAAACCCTAGTATGCTATTTAATGACAAGGCAAATTTAATGTTTTAAATATTGGGAGTATTTAAAATTTGCTGATATCCTGGTTTAAGTTGTGGGAAATGTGGTTATGGACTGAAATGGTGATCTCACTTCATTGCAGATCATTGATGATCGGAAACAATGGTGGAAAGTGAAAAATCAAAGTGGAATGTCTGGTTATGTGCCAAATAACATTCTGGATCTGATACGGAATCCTTATGGAGTTGATGACGGAATGCCTGAGGGTCTTTACAATCAAACATTTCAAGTAAGTGCTTCATCATGTGCAAATGATTGATTGGTAAAGACCCACAGATGCCAAACAACAAACAATCAAGTTAATTGCATTTTTATCCACTGTCTCGGCAGCTGTTGATGCCAAAGAAGGAATTTGAATTGTTCAAGGTAGGGCCATGGTTTGCCCTGAATGAGTGAATTTCACCAAACTTAAATTCTTTCTTGTCAAATCCTTTACTCTTCCTCATCTAAAAATATTCTGTAGAAGCTTCCTGAATTTTCCTCACCTGCATTCATTGGCCTGATTTCTTCATTAATGTTTGCCATTTGTATTAATAGTTTTCGTTTAATTTTAATGAATTAAAATTTCCAATATGCTCCACCATGATTTAAAAAAAAATAATCCAATAATTGATTCTGTGTTTTGGGATTTCATAGATTGAAGAGAGATTCTATAGTTTTAACCACAGAATCTGATCAAATTGTGATTTATATTGAATGGGGCAGGTCAGAAGTTTGAGTACATAAATTATATTTAAAGTGTTAAAAGTCTCAATTTTAAATTGGGAAAGGAATAGTAATTACTCACTGCAATAGGAAAACAGGCCATGTATGTTGGAAGCCTCATAGAAACAAAACCTGCGCTTGTTCTAGGTTACTTTATCCTCTGAGTGTAGAGTGCTGATGTAATTGCAGTTTCAAACCCATTGCCCTGAAGTTGTATTGAATTAAAGTGTGTTGATATTGAGTATTTAATTTGCATTCAGCATAATATGTCTGGAATAAAAATAATTTTTCACCAGTTTATTCTGGAGAGAAAAATTCCTATGTGCGTGAGTGACCTTTACTAATTTAAATATGCCTTGTCTTGAATAATCTCTGCAGCTGATCACAGAAAGTGCTTTGAAAAAATGTAGTCAGGCACAAGGTGAGGTTCCACATTTGTTGGCAGAACTGCCACAACTTGAAATCACTGTTCAACTAAAATAGATCAACCATTGGATTTTGATTATAATTGTAGAGCCAGCCTAAATGACCACAGTGTTCACCAGTAATTGATTTAATTGGGATAATGTTGTTCATTTGGATAATGGATCTTGCATTTTCAATTAATGTCAAATCAAGGCACTGAAATCCATAGACTGAATCTTATCTGTGATCTTTTGCACCTACTGGTCTTGACATACAGTTTTTTACTTTCAAAGTTCAAATTTATTGTCAGAGTACATCACGTAAAATGATAGACTTGAATATAGTTCTCAAAGTCACAATCATATTTGTGGAAACTATCGTGCCCGGTCAGATGTAATTGTTGAGATGCAAGGGTAACTCTGAATAGCAGCAGGAAGTTTTAGTTGATTGTATATTTGAAATGTAATGTTTTCTTTCCAGGGAAGTACTGATTTCAGCTTCAACCATGTCAATTTTTGAAAATGCTTCTCTTTGAATACCAAAAATACAATAATAATGATACTTGCTACATATTTCTATGAAGTTAGCAAATGAAGTGTTAATTTTAATTAGAGATTCAATTGTTTTTCCAGATTAGTACAATACATTTGCAATATCTGGTGGTATTGCAATAACACATTTTCCAATTAGCAATTAGACATGGGCTATAAATATTGACCTTGCTAGCCAGCCATGCCCATACCCATTGATGAATAACTTAAAAAAATTTTTTGCAAACAGCCTGCACTGACTAAATGTAACTGTTGTTGAGCAAACTATAATGCTGAGCTATAATTTTGATCTATAAGACCAGTTAACTATTTTAATCTTTATGGCATTGAATATTACTTTTAACTACTTGGCAGCTGACTGGAGTCTTAACATACATTTTCACTGAGTGTTCATCTCATGTTGGATAAATAGGATGAAATATTTATTTGAAATTTCCCTTCATTGGTGGTATATGAAGGGTGGGGGGGGCGGGGAGATTTGTTATTGATCGTCTGTGCAGTCATCTTCATTTCATGCCTTTGTTTTATTTTGGTTCTCATTTGCATCAATCACTTCCTGACAGCAATTGCTTGGAGAACTATCCGAGGTAATTTGTATATCTTGCATGTGCTGATCTCATTCAAGAATGAGATGGTGTTCTGAAGTCAACCTATAGTCTATTGAAATAACTGTGAAAATGTTATCAAATCTAATTTCCTTTTGAATCAAATGTGTTTGCTAACTCTGTTATTCCATTTTTAGCCAATGAGTAATTCATGTGTTCATTCTCTGCTTTGTCCTGCAAAGCACATGATATGGAGTCTGGCTTTAGGTGGTACTCTGACTGAGTGTTGCATGTAACATAGAAATCTATAGTACAGGAGAGGCCCTTGGGCCTATAGTGTTGAGTTGATTTAATAACCAACTCTAACAACTGCCTCGAATTTCCAAACTGCGTAACCCTCAATTTTCTTCAGTTCCATGTATCTATCTAATAGTCTCTTAAAAGATCCTAGTGTAGCTGCCTGCACCACTGTTTCCTTCAGCACATTTCATGCAGCCACCAATCTCTCCTCTTCCCCCCCCCCCTCCCATCCACATCTTAAAACTATGCCCCCTGGTGTTAGCCATTTAAGCCCTGGGTTAGTTGGTGGGGGGGGGGGGTGGGGGGTTGGATCATCTGGCCATCCAGACGATCAGTGCCTCACATCATCTTGTACATCTCTATCAGGTCACTCCTCATCCTCTGTAGCTCCAAGGAGAAAAGACCAAGTTCACTCCACCTCTCTTCATAAGGCATGCTCTCCAATCCAGGCAGCATCCTTGTAAATCTCCTCTGCACTTTCTCTATAGCATCCACATCCTTCATGTAGTGAGGTGATCAGAACTGAATACAATATTCCAAGTGGGATCTAAGTCAGGTCTTGTATAACTGCAATATTACCTCAAGGCTCTTGAACTCAATCCCACAGTTGGGCCAACATACTATATACCTGCTTAAGAACATTATCAATCTATACAGCAGATTAGAGTGTACTATGGACACGAGCCCCAATATCTCAGTTCTTTCACATTGCTCAGAGCTCTCCCATTAATATTGTATTCTGCCTTCAAATTTGACCTTCTTAAATGGATGACGTCACACTATTCTGGGTTAAACTCCATCTGTCACTTTGCAACCCAGCTATGCTTCCTATTGCTGTCCCAATGTAATCTCTGGCAAACCTGCAAACTGTCCACAACACCACTAACCTTTGTGTCATTTATAAACTAATCCACCCTTCCACTTCCTCATCCAAGTTATTTATAAAAATCTCAGAGAAGGGGGTCCCAGAATAGATTCCCCCAGAACACCACTGTGATCTCCAACCACAATACAAACCATCTACAACCACCCTCTTCCTTTGTGTATCCACAAAGCATGCCCTCCCTGGATTCCATGTCTCCTTACTTTCTGAATGGCCTTGCATGGGAAAAGTTATCAAATGCCTTGCTGAAATCCATACACAACATTCACCACAAAGAATTCAGTCAGGCTCATGAGACACTGCCTTCCCCTGATGAAGCCATGCTGATTATCCATAATCAGATGATGCCTCTCTAAATGTTTGTCAATCCTCTCAGGATCTTCTCCAACAGTGCGCCCACCACTGAAGTAAGACACTGGTCTGTAATTTTCTGGGTTATCACTATCTCTTTCTTGAACAGGGGTCCGATCCTCCTGTTCTTCACACACTTTGAATTTTAACATACAGCACGGTCGGTAATAGGCCCGTTCTGCCCATGAGCTAGTGCCACCCAATTGAATTACAACTCCAGTATGTTTTGAACGGTGGGAGAAAACCCACACCGACACGGAGAGAATATACAAATTCCTTATAGACAGCGCCGGATTCAAACCCCGGTTGCTGGCTCTATAAAACCGTGTTACTTGTAGAATGCCTTGGGGTAATCCTTCTCACCAAGGCCTTCTCATGGCCCCTTCTAGCTCTTCTGATCTCTTTCTTGGGAATCTTAATTGTCTAGAGCTCTATTGGTTCCCATCTTCTTAAACCTCATAAGTTTTTCTTCTCCTTCCTTGTTCACCATGGTTCTTTCACCTTACTGTGCCTCAATAGAATATAGTGGTGCAGAACACCATGCATGTTCCCTGAACATTTGCCACATTTCTGCTGTACTTTTCCCAGAATACACCTGCTCCCATTTCATGCTCCCAAGCTCCTGTCCAATATTTCCCCTACCCCAATTAAATGTTTTCCAAAATTGTCTATTCCTACCCTTCTCCAGAACTGTAACAAAGGAGAGAAAGTTGTGATCACTTTCTCCGAAATGTTCAGCCTGTTCTGACACCTGACCCAGTTAATTTCTGAATACAAGGTTGAGTATGGCCTCTCCTCTAGTTGGCCTATCTGATATCTTCCTGAACACACAGCTAAAAAATTCTACTCCATTCCAAACCCTTCACTCTGAGATAGTACCAATCAATATTAGGAAAGTTGAAATTACCCATCATAACAACCTTATTATTTTTGCACCTTTCTAGAATCTGCCTCCTATCTGTTCCTCAACGTCTCTGTTACAATTGGAAGGGGGGGGGGGTGCCTATAATATATACCCAGTAGGGTTATTGCCTTGTACCTGTTCCTGACTTCACTGACTCGGTAAACATTCCTTTCACTACTTTCCCTCTTTTCTGCAGCTGTGATAGTATCCCTGTTCACTGATGACACTCGCCCACCTCTTTTATCTCCCTCTCTGGTCTTTTTGAAACAGCTGTCGCCCGGCACATTCAGCAAGAAAGCAAGTCTCTGTCATGGCCACAATCTTGCCGTTCCATTTATTAACCCACACATCTACTCTATCACTGGTACTCCTTACATTAAAGTACACACATTTCAACCCATCAACTTGCTTTTTCTATGTTCCATTCACTGCCTGTCCATCCTCACAGTCTCACTACACATCCATCTACCATTTCACCAACTGCTTCATCATCTGAACCAACACTCTAGTTCCCACCCCCCTACCTAGATCGTTTAAACTCTCTCCAACTGCTCTAGCAAACCAGCCTGCAAGGATACTGCCCCTCTCTAGTTCAGGGGCAACCTGTCTTTTTTGTACAGGTTACCCTGGGGACGGCACAGTTGGCATAGCAATTAGTGCATTAAGCCAATCAGTGTCAGCGATCGGGTTCACGGTTTGAATCCTGCGACCTCTGTAAGGAGTTTGTATGTTCTCCCTGTATCTGCACCAACTACACCAACTCCTCAGCCACGCATGCATCTGCCATAACTTCCTATTCTTGTCCTCACCAGGGCGTGACACAGGAAGCAATCCAAACCACCACACGAGGTCTTCCTCTTTAGCTTCCTCCCTAACTCCCTTCTCGCTCACAATGTCTATGGACTTTATCAGTGAATTCTGTGATCCTGGCATCTGGGAAGTAACATACCATCCAGGAGTCTTGATCTTGCTTTACTTTTTTTTGCAAACAAATTCTATTTGAGGTTTAGAGGTAACATGAGGGGGAACTTCTTTACTCAGAGAGTGGTAGCTGTGTGGAATGATCTTCCGGGAGAAATAGTGGCGGCGGAGTCAATTGTATTATTTAAGAAAAGGTTGGACAGGTATATGGATGAGAAGATGATGGAGGGTTATGGGCATTGTGCAGGGAGGTGGGACTAGAAAGGGGTGTTTGGTTCGGTGCGGACTAGAAGGGCCTATTGGCCTGTTTCCGTGCTGTAATTGTTATGTTATGTTATGTTAGAATCTCTTGTCTATTCTCCTCACCAGTGAATCCCCCTAATACTGTCGCTCTCCTCCTCTCTCCCCTTCCCTACTAAGCTAGACTCCATGCCAGAGGCCTGTCTGCTTCGACATATCGTGGTCGGACCCCCACCCACCCCAACAGTATCAAAACTGGTATCCTTGACTGGGAACTGACTGCCTGTTCCCTTTCCCTCTCCTGACAGTATCCCAGCTTCCTGCATCCTGCTGTCTATGTGTGACTGCTTTCCTATAACTTGACTATCACTCCCTCTGTCTCTCAAATAATCTGATGTTCATCCATCTCCAATTCCTTAATTTGATCTGTGCAGAGCTGCAGCTTGGATGCATTTCTCACAGATGTGATCAGACACTTGTACTGCCCCAGCTTTCTCACAACCTGCAGAAAAGCTTACATCTGCCCAGAGTGACATTCCTACTGTTCAGACGATACCATAAGTAAAGACCTTACCTGTTACTTTTTCCTAGTGGCTCACTGTCACCTGAACCACCTCTTAAGCCAAAGTCTCACTCTTGCTCTGACCACTTCCACTGTGGTCACTCCCTTCCTTTTATTGGCCAGTTAATTAGCCAATAACTGACCAGCACCTATCTTTCCCGTTAATAGTTCAACAGTCCCACTCTCGATCTAACTATCTCTCGCCACTGCTGTGCCATGAAATGATTTTGAGAACACTTGCCATTGTTCACTCCTGGTGCCCTTAAACTGTAGATTTGGGTATCAATGTTTCAGAACAATTTTGGAGGTTTAGCATTCAAATCAGTGTCAGAGCTCCAACTGCAGGCACAAATGGCTAAGATTGCTTCTAAACAGAGCACACAACAGAAATTATTCCCCTTTGGATCAATTTACCAGCTCTTTTAACTATGTTGAACAGCTGCACTGTCACCATAATTTAAAAGTGATGCTGGAAATCTGAATTACAGGAAGAAAATGCTGGAAATATTTACCAATATGGGCAGTGTCTGTGGAGAGGGAAATGATGTCAGCTATGCAGGTCAATAACCTTTGGCCTTTCAAGAGAAGCTTCATTATTGACCTGAAAACTTGGTCCTTTTTCTCTCTTTTCAAATGCTGCCAGTCCTGCAGAATATTTTCAGTATTTTCTCATCTTAATTAGTAATGACTTGAAAGCAATCTCAGTAAGAGAAATATGCTGTAGGATCTGTGATATCTTTGTAATTCCTCCCCACCCACCTCCCTGATTTGGTTGATCACAGAATACTTTATTTTTTTTCCATTAAAATATCGTATCACTGTTTAAAAAACATTCTTTCCCAAAGGTCCTTCCTTCTAAATGCATGAAATATCAATGTGTTTTCAGCCTAATCCTTCTTCAGTTACTGAGGCTGTTTCATGATCTGGAATGTTATTAATTCACAGGAATCAGTATATTGTGCATTTGAAAGGAATTAGATTTCTTAAATGTTCAGCTTAGGAATATTTTATCCAAGTTATTAATAGCTGCATGAATGTTTGATATAATCTATTGTCTGATCTGAGATGAACTATTAGTTAAATTGTGACAAATAAATAAGGCATCTTTGTTAATGGGTCTCAATGAAATTATTATTGAAGAAAATGTATGCAAAGTGTTACAGTGGTTTTCTTTTTCTTTGGAACCACATTTACCAGATATTATTAACATTTGGAAAGCTCCTGGATATGGGTAATGTGGTTATTAATAGCTTAACCAATAATTTAAGACATTTCAGACTGTGTTTTCTTTATTGGTTCAGGTTTAGGAACGAAGCATTAATTATAAATGCTATTTTAATTTGCAGAAACAAAAGTTAGACTACATCGCAAGATCTCCAGTTGCAATCCCCCCTGCTCCTTCACCCCCACCTGCACACATTTCTGTCTCCACATCCCCTTTTACAGGTATGGTTAAAGGATCTTCGAAGAACGTCAGTCGCCAGAATAGTAGCAGTTCTATTGAAAGTACCGGAACGCAGAAGGATGTTCAAAGAGATGGGCACATATCGCTGAGCCGTAAGTTGAATGTGTTCACGTAATTGCAATTTAATAGAGCAAATAATTCTCATTTGTTATTGATTAATAACATTTGATGACGTGAACTGTGATGATGGTGCAATATTTAACTATTTCACCAATGATCAACTAAATGCTGTTTATTAGTGTTAGTCTGAGTCACAGAAGCACAGAATGATTGCAGTGTGAAGGAAGCTAGTCAGTCTATTGAAACTGTACTGACTCTAGGAAAGGATATCCCAACTACTGCCACCTCCATGATCCAGTAAGTTTTATTTCTACAGTCCGCTATTCCGGTACCAGCAACACTGGTTCGAATTTGGTGCTGTCTGTAAGGAGTTTGTTCATTCTCCCCGTGTCCACGTGAGTTTCCTCCGAATCTGCAACCCCCTTCAAAATGTACGGGGGTTGCAGATTAATTTGTGTATTTAGGGGTACAGGCTCATGGGGCAGAGGGGCCTATTACTTGCCGTACATTAAATTTTAAAATAAAAAAAATGTACAAATAGAACTAAAGCATTGATAATGGAAAATTGTCCATTCTCATCTTCCAATCAGAAACATTGAGGCAGTTTAAAGCTTCTTACAGATGCAAAAAGGAAAGTTCAAGTTAATGTCAGAATCTTACTAACTGAGGCAGGTGGATTTGTATTGTGGAATAAGGAAATGAAGGGAAACAGAATGATATTTTGCATGTGTCTTCATGGGAGATGAGATGGAATTAGTGGAACCCTTTATCCCAAGAGATCTCTGGAGGCAAACTTGAGTGGTATACTAAAGGCAGAATAATATTTTTTTTTCCATGTTAAATGGATCAATGGGTTCAGGAGATTTGGATTTATTATACCGACATACAATGAAAAGCTCCATTTTCAGATTTATTGTCAGAATACATACATGACATCTCATATGACCCTGAGATTCTTTTTCCTGTGGGCCAAGCAGAATTACCATTTATTGATAGTGCAAAAAAAACTGAACACAATATACACATGTAAACAAATAAACAAATGTGTAACCAACAGAAAAAAACAAAAGTAAAGAGTCCTTAAGTGAGTCTCTGATTGAGTTTGTTGTTGAGGAGTCTGATGGTTCTAGCATTTTAACGTATCACATAAATCCGACTCATTCGCAGAGGCTTCCAGCTATTCCAGGAGCTGCTTGGTCATTAGTTGGCAACAAGACTCTGGTCATGAGGATAAATAGAAAAGTCACGATCTTATTGGTTAATGATGCAGTAGGATACTAGAGAAACACAAAAACTGCAGATGTATGGACAGGTTTATGGGTAGGAAAGGTTTAGAAAGGCAGGCGAATGGGACAAGACAAGATAGACAACATGGATGAGTGGTGCCCAAGAGTCGGTTTCCATGCTGTCCGACCCTAATATTGTTTTAGCGTCCAAATGTCAGCAAAGTCTCATTGTGCTGTGCAGTTAAACTGAATTTAAAATCCTGGTTAACTAGATATTGCAGTTTATTTTTCTTAACATTTGAGCAAGTTCTCAGGGTTGCATTTGTTCTGGAAGGTCACAAAATATTTTCTCCAAAATCCTTTGCAGGCAGGAAATCCCATATGGAAGAAGTGCAGGATGAGCTCGCACACAGGCTTACGATTGGACGTGGTGCCGCACAGAAGAAATTTCAGGTGTTGCGAAGCAACAGCACGACCATTGGCATTTGCTATGATTCGGCCCCAGAGGAAGTAGCAGAATGGTTGCGGTGCAAGGGATTTAGTGCTGTGTAAGTGTGTTACTCAGTGAATGAGGGGAAAATGCAAACATTTGGATACAAAAGTTATCATTCAGTGAATGAAGATGAGCTGAAGATAGCAAATTAAAAATATTCTTCTTCTTTCCCTTTCTTGCTTATTTTCTGATATTTGTGGCGTTTTAGAAATCTGTTTTGCCCATATGTGGAACCTAAAACACAAAACCTGGAATGTCGGTCATGATGGGAAAATTTGAACAAAATATTTAAAGCATTACTTCTGGACTTTTTTGTGTTACAGAACTGTAAACAGTTTGGGAGTTCTCTCAGGAGCACAGCTCTTCTCTCTAAATAAGGATGAGTTGAAGACAGTTTGTCCAGAAGAAGGTGTTCGAGTATACAGTCAGGTTATGGTACAAAAGGCTGCTTTGGAGGTAATGCTTTTCTGAAACACTTCATTCAACTTTTAAGATCATGTCCATAACCATACCTGTAAAAGGGGATGTGGAGACAGAAATGTGTGCAGGTGGGGGCTATGTCTTATTCAAAATGAAAATAAATGAGTAGTGATTATGCTTTTCAGTTGACAAATATAATCGGTTATTGTTTCATTGGTACTAAAAAAAAATCAATGCACGTTTTCATATCAATCCTCCTGAAAGTGTATTTAAAAATTGTGCTGAGTGTCAGTTAACAAAAGTTCTAGAATTTTAATGCTGTCTCTCAAAGTAAGAATTCTAAGCATTTAGTGTGACTACACCAAGTCCTCAAGCAAGCAGAATCAGCTTAAAAAATGGATATTATAATTGAGGTCCATGTGTCAACTACGACTGATACATCAAATTCCTTTTGAGATTTTTTGAAGCAAATTGACTTTTCACCTTCTATTGTGTACAATGTTCTCCACCTGGTTCCCATTTACTCTAGTTTTATTGTGGCTCATGTGATACCACTCTCTGCTAAATGTGGCTGAGATGAAAGGGTGTGTCTCTCCAACTTCACCTCTAGAATTCGACTCGTTGGACCTTGCTTGAATCAAGGTTGGAGCAGAGTGGCCTTGGGAAAACCCATCAATGTATTGGTTAAAAGGAGAGTAATTGCCACATGATAGCAGTCAATAATATCTTCAACTGCTGATTGAGAACAGACTGATTAGGGCAGTAATTAACCAATTTTGTTTTGTCTGCTTATGGTGAACATAACTATGGACAATTTTCCACATTATCAGATCGATGCCAGTGTTGCAATTATATCCCAACTATTGGGCTAGAGGTGCAGTTAGTTCTGGAATTTGGATCTTAATTATACAGCCGGGGTGTTGTCTGGTCTCATAGATTTTATTGAAGGAAGTGCTGTTATAAAAATAAATATACTGTGGCACCTAAAGGGCAGAGCTACAAGGAAAACGTTTGACTCCAGTTGTGGTCAGCAAAAAAATTGCTACCTCCCAAGAATTATCACCCGGTACAATAGTCTGAGACTTGCGTTGTTTGGGAAGGGGGTGCAACCACAGCAACACAGAGGTGGAAACGGCACTGGTTCGCCTGTGTCCACATGGGCGGTTTTGAGTTGGTCCCTGGTATAAAGTTCATGTTTTCCCCCAATGTCCAAGAGCAGGGTGGAACCGTTGTTTTTCAGCACTTTGTACAGACCGATGCAGGGATGTTGCAGCTCTGTTCCCTATATCGGGCGGCGGACAAACAAAGTCCGCTGAGTTGAGGTCCACCGGTATGTGCGTGGGAGTTGAGCCATGGCTCGTGGCTGGAATTAGGGCCAATGCCCCTAGTCGCTGGCGCATGTGCTGAAGCTTGTCCAATGCTATGGATTCGGTACTGGCGGGTGATGGTGGAATGTCGGCGGGCCGTAAACTCGCAAGTCCTCTTTTGGAGCAATCCGTATCCCCAGCATCACCCAGGCCAGTGCATCCAGCCACTGCAGTCCTGCGAGTCATGCATACAGGGTCTGTTTCAGGTGTCTGTGAAAACGCTCCACTAGTCTGTTGGACTGCGGGAGGTCAGCCATGGTGTAATGGAGTCGGGTGCCACAGAGGTATGACAAGGCGACCCACAGTGCCGAAGTAAATGGTGTGCTTCTGTCGTGCCATCCAGGTAGATAGGAAGTCCTGGCACAAGTTTTGGTTGTTATATCGACCATGGGTGCGGCTTCCAGCCAGTGGGTGAATCGATTGACCATGGTGAGGATGTATCTGAGGTTGTGTGATACAGGCAGAGGTACAATGATATCAATGTGTATGTGTTGGAACTTCTGGGCGTGTTTGTGGACCGTGGCCAATTGAGAAGACTGGCAGGTCTTTGCCCACTGGGAGACTTGTTTTTTTAATCCATGCCAGACAAATTTGGATGCCATATGTTTGATTGTTGTCCATATCGACGGGTGCGTGAACCCATGTATTTAGTCAAAAAGTCTTTTGCACCACACTATTAGTACTACGGGCCGGGCTTTACCTGTGGAAATGTCACAGAGCGGTGTACTCTCTGGTCCTATTTCAATTTCTTGCAGCTGAATTCCTGTTATTGCAGTCCGGGAAGCTTGCACCACCATATCCTCCTGCTGGGCCATGGCCAATGCTGTTAAGTCCAGCCCCCCAGTGATGGAGCTGATCTCAGCTCTGGAGAGGGCGTCTGCAACGACATGGTCTTTCCCCGACACGTCAAATGTCAGAGGTGAATTCTGAAAGGAAAGACCATGTCGCTGTTGTCTCGCTGTCCATGGGTCTGAGATTTTTGATGGGGCAAAAGTGAGGGGTCTGTGGTCAGTGAATGCAATAAACTGCAGTCCCTCTAGGAAATGGCAGAAGTGTTTCTCAGCCAGATAAAATGCCAAAAGTTCCCTATCAAAGGCACTGTATTTAAGTTCTGTGGGCTGTAGATGGTGAGTGGCTGCCAGTGGCTGTTGTTCTAGGACTGCTCCTACTGCTGTGTTGGAGGTGTCCGACGTCAGTGCCAATGGGGCGTCCATGTGTGCTAACATGGTTGCCTTAGCGAGTGCCTCCTTAGCTTCCCGGAATGCTGTCTCTGCCTCAGGTGTCCAAGTCAGCAGTTTTAGTTTGCCCGTCAAGAGGTGGAAAAGTGGGTGTAATATCTTGACAGCCGCCGGAATAAAACGGTGGTAGAAGTTCACCATGCCTAAAATCTCTTGCAAACCTTTGATGGTGGAGGACCTTGGGAAGTTCCGAACAGCTGCTACTTTAGTTGGCAACAGGGCTGCTCCGGTGGACGTGAATCTGTGCCCGAGAAAGTCAATAGTGTCCTTAATGAATTCGCACGGCCAAGTTGACGGTAAGACGGAAATCCTGGAGCTCCTGCATTAGAGTCTGAGGAGCTAGCCGTGCTCTTCCTCCGTAGTGCTGGCCACTAGGATATTGTCCAGCTAGACGAAAACCAAGTGGGGGGGGGGGGGGTCCCTCTGGAAACTGCATCCATTAGGCGTTGGAAAGTTTGTGCTGCATTTTTCAAACTGAACAGCATCCTCAGGAATTCAAAAAGTCCGAATGGGGTTATAATAGTCATTTTTGGGCACATCATCTCGGTGTACGGGGATTCGGTAGTAGCCTTTCACAAGGTCTTCTTTGGAAAAGAGCCATTTCCCATGCAGGTTTGCAGCAAAATCCTGAATGTGCAGTAGCGATCTGGTACAATCGAACTGTTCAGCCTCCGGGAGTCGCCACATGGACGCCAACCCCCCACTAGTTTTAGGGACCATATGTAAGGGAGATGACCAGGGGCTGTTGGAATGCCTGACGATGCCCAGCTCCTCCATGGTTTTAAATTCGTCTTTAACCTGTTGTAGACGTTCGGAGGGAGCCTTCTCACCTTGGCGTGGATGGGCAGTCCCTCGGTTGGCATGTAATGTTGGGCGTTGTGTGGCAGAGTGTTCAAATGAAAATCCAGTGTAAGGATTTCGGGAAATTCAGTAAGGACTTTCGCAAATTTGTTTGTAGCTAGGGTTTGTTCGCACAGGGATGGCCACGTATTAGGCGAGAGTGGGCATGAGTGGAAAGTGGAGGCATGGACTAACCAGCAGCCGTGCACATCATCCAGTAGGTTATTGGCCCTCAGGAAATCTGCCCTTAGGATTAGTTGGTGTACGATTACAATAGTGAAATCCCTTCGGTAAGCCGAGTCTTCCAGCAATAAATGGACTGATTTGGTGCTGTAGCTGGGATAGGCGTTCTGTTTGCTGCGAATAGGTTGAATTGCTTGGCCCGTGTTTCCTGATCAAAGGCGTTTGATGGCAGGAGGCGTTTGCGTTTGGCTCCTGTGTCGACCGGTCAACAGCGCAGAAGAGGCCTGTGTGTTCGCTAAATGATGTGGCCATTACTGGCAGTGCAGTTTCCCTGGTTGTCAGCTGAGTAGATACACGGTGGGATGCAATGATGAGCATTCCAGCCCCACCTTCTGTGGTAGAAACACCACCCATCTCGTTGCTGACCTTTGAGTCCCCCTGCCTGTCTAGGGTTGTGGGTGGTTGCCGAGATGGACAAGGTAGTCGCTCTGTTGGACTGTTAGGAACCCTGTATAGTCTGCCTTGGGTGCTACCACATGAGGGTCAGAAAAATTCACGTCGTACAGGAACAAGGCGATATCGCAGGAGAGGCACTGTAAAAAGATGGCTTTGAACATCAGGCACCAAGTGTCCATCAGCTAGCGCTTGCATTTCAGTCATTAGCTTGAAGGGGGACCTGTCCCAGAGTTCATCAAGGCTGAGGAGATGGATCCCTCTTTCCAGCTCGGTCATGGAGAAAGATCGTAGGAGGTGGGTCTCGAACGCCTCATACTGACCTTTTGCTGGAAGGTCGTTCAGTTCATCTCCTTGTCTAGTGACAAGATGACGTACCAAAACTTTGTAGCTTCACTGGTAATATTGCAGAGCTGGAATTGTGCCTCCGCCTGGATGAACCACGCACCAACTTAATGGCCACGGCACTCAGAGCTGGTTCATCTGCCATTGTATATGGTTCCGAGACGTCTGAACCGTCGGGGTCACCAATGCTACAAGCAAAACTTCTGACTCCATTTGTGGTCAGGGAAAAAAATAACTGCTTTAACCAGTTTTACAGGCAACTTCTATGTCACTTCTGGTCCGGCCGTCCCGAAACTGGAAGTGAAGTCATGACGCTCCCGACGCATTCCCCAGTCTGCTGACTTCGTCCCCGAGATGAAGGGGGGTCCAGCGCCATCTTAGCGCAGATCCCTGGAACGCATAGTCGTCCGGAGTCACAGGGGATATTCAAGCATGAAATCCCGCCCCTTGGCTCGCGCTACATATACATCAGTAAGTTGTAGAATCATGCAGTACACTAGGAGACATTCGGTACTATTATACAGGTTCCTAAACAGCTATCCAATGAGCCAGAGTATCATATTTGCTGTGTACAATATTTGAAGTGCCTCAGTACAAAATACTGTAAAGTGAAACCATTCAACAGAAGGAATGGGGTAATTATTTTTTGCGTTGTTACTACAGAGGCAGCCCCACTTAATGACGTTGAACATTTTGTCTTTATCTGACACTACAGATGTATCTGAAAAATCAGTTTGGTTTTACTGGTCTTAAAATTGATAACAATAGAAAATGTTTTTGGTAATTCTATCATAAAGGACTACTCCACAATTCAGGAATTGAAAGGCGATGCAGTAATCTGAACCAAAGTTCAATCGGCTGGAGGGACTCTGCATATTGAGGAACATCAGTGGGAGAAAGAGCTATGTCCTTGCTTGGTTCAACAAGCCCAATGTCTGGAAGGGTTCCAACCTGAAATGTTGACATTTCCTCTTCTCCCTTTGAGTTCCTCCAGCAAATTGAGTTTTGCTTCAGGAACTGAAAATGTGTTTAATACTGCAAATGTATGTAAAGCAAACTGCGCCACTCCATTGTCAAACGTCACTGCACCACAGGCAACACAAGCCTTGTACCTTCAACCCGAACCACAGCGAGTGTTTGTCATTTTCAATGGAGGCAGGAATTTAAAAAAAAAGAGGTTCTCCTCTTTCCTCTTCCCTCAACGTGCTGTGTAAAATCCTAAATCGTGGGTCTTATTTATTTTCAGGATAAACGGGGGACGTCAGAATTAGAAGAGATCATGAAACGGAGGCAAGAAAAGCTCAGCGCTGCTGGCCGTGACTCTGGGGTGGAATCTTTTGATGAAGGAAACAACCATTCATGAAATGTTACCACAATCCTTTTTTTCATTTTAGGAAGTCACTGAGGTATTATCGGACTTGTTGGAAATTATGTTCAGAAGGTACAAACAGGAGGAACTGTAAAGCACGTTTCCCCAATGGACAAATGTTTACTGTGGTGTAGTACAGAGCTGTGTGTGTATATGTGTATATATATATATATATATATATATATAAATATATATATATATATATATATATATATATATAAAAATATTAAAAAAAAGTTTTTACTCTTAAAATTCAGTGGGATATTTTGCAATCATCATTTTGATTACAGTTTTTGAATATAATTTAATATTCTCTGTTTACTATAATAAGATTTAATACAGTTAATGAGGTATGTAATGTTCTGTTGTAGAATGATTAAAAGGGACTAGGACTGAATGAGTCAATATTGTCTCCAAGACTTAAATTCAGATTATTAATTTTGGTAATGAGGCACTGAAATAGATGTATTTTCTAAGATTGGCATTTAATGTAGAGATACCAAAATGTCAATGTAGAAAATGTCAGTGATTTAATGAAGCAGATTCTTTATCTTGTTAAATACACAATTGTGATCTTAAAAACTGGATCAGAAAGGTGCATTAAGCGAACACTGAGTTACTTTGCTACTGTACTTGGTGTGAAACCTTTTAGAGCAGAAGTGTACAACTATCTACACTACCCCCTCCCCAAAACTCTATGTAATGACTTATTGCTGTTGCACTTAGACACTAAAAGATTTCACATGCAAGTTGTCTATTTCACTGTTTGAACTTTACATTTTGTTATTTTGCTGTAATTTTATGAAAACATGCTGAACCAAGAATGTTGTACATTTGAGAACTTGAATCCATTTAGAAGGATTTGATATTGTATTTGTATAGTTTCATGGTGCCTTTTCCATACAATTAAGCTATAATTCTGCAATAAATGGTATTTACAGCTACATTTCTTACCATTCATTTTCTACCAGACATTTGTCACAGCAATGCTTTGTGTCTTTCTAAATACTTCTCATTAAACTTTCATCTCTGTTCTTTTATTCCCACCCTTCAACATTTTATTGAATGCTGTTTGCATTATTTGACCTCCTGTCTCTTTTTATTTCCTGTTTCCTTTTTTTGTCATTCCCTCTATTTCCATTTTTTAAAAATTTAGACATACAGCACGGTAACAGCCCATGGGTCTGTGCTGCCCAATTTACACCTAATTAACCTAAACCCCACACCTTGGTACATTTTGAATGGTAGGAGGAATCCGGAGCCCCTGGGAAAAACCCACGCAGGCATGGGAAGTGTGGGATTTGAACCCTAGTCCTGATTGCTGGTGCTATAAAGGCGGAGCACTAACCACTACGTTAATCACGCAGTGCTTACGCTAACCGTTCCTCATGCCTTCCGCTTTTGAACTTACTGATTTATTAGGTTTAAAGCATGGAGTACAGTTCTCCAAAGCTCCATATTAATGCCATTTGTGTTTGGAATGTACATTGGTTGTGACAGCCCCTCTATTCCCTCAAGCAGGCTAGAAGTGATTGTGAGAGTAGGCTAGAATTCGACATTTGGTAAACCTAGATGAGTATCTTTCCATTTTATTCCTGAATTTAATCGGAGGATCTGATTATTAGCATTTTTCAGTAGTGCCTGTGTCTAACTACAACACTACTCCAGAGCTATTGTAAAAGAACATTATTTTTGCACTACTGCAACTGTAAGTATTTATTTATCCTTTAGTGTTTAATTTTTTAGTTGCGTTAATTTGGACTTGTTAGTGTATTTTATGTTTGTGTAACTGCAGCAAGCAAGAATTTCATTGCATTTGTACATAAACTTTACATTATACAGTAAACTCTCATCATCTTCACATCCAGTCAGACTGAGAGGTTGGCAATTAGATGGGAGGCCTTGTCAGGCTTGACCCAGATGAAGTGATGAGAATGGAAAGAAAAAAAAACTGGAGTGGATTGGAAGCTACAATGAAACATTGTCAGACAATCCAGATTTGGCTTAGAAGCAAAATTGAGAGAGTCTGAATATCAAAGTCAAAGCCAAAATTTAATGCCAGTACATACTCTACATGACATTAAATGATTGATTTTGACTCAGTGGGCTGAATATCCTACTTCCGCTCCTATGTCTTGAGGTCTTATAAATATAACCGGAGATTCTTGAATCAGTCCACTTTGTGGGATGGTGGCTGATGTTGGTTTGTGGAAGTTTTTTTTTCCTCTCAGTCATGCATTCCTTGGTTAGGTGGTTACCAAATTTTTGGGAACTCCGACTAGCCAGGTTAAATTGAAAAGTTAATTTTGAACTGCTAACCTTAAATTTAATGGCTGAGCTGAACTAAACATCCACCACCCAACCACTCTACAATAATGAGTTGCTGTGCCATTTTTTTCACCAAACTCTCTGTATTTAATAAGGACACTAGGCTCCGACACTTCACCTGAGGAGTTGATTCAAAACTAAAAGGCAGTATTTAATTATCATTTATGACAAATTCAGTTGTGTTCTTGGGCATAGAATTTTACAAAACTGAAACGGCCCCTTCAGCCCAACTTCTCCATTTCAAGCTAGACCTCTTTGTCTTTATTTGGCCCATCACCCTCTAAACCAGGGACAGGCAACCTTTTACAAGTGTGGGCCAGATGGCGTGTCAGTGGTTGAACAACGGGCCACACACTGATGCTACCATAAATGAAATAAATATTGAAACACTGACATTATGTAATTTAAGTTTTAGATTGTCTCTGCTTCAAGTCCGTAAAGTGCAATGTATGAACATACCTGACTATAATTATCAAAAAACAATCCACAGAAAAAGTTCAGGGAACGAGATTGACTGTATTCCTTCCAAAAAACTATGATGATGGATTTCTGGTGTTCCAGTGAAAATTCGAATGGATTAGCTCACATACCACCGCCAAGGTTGGCACATGACTCAGCAGGCTGTGTTACTCCAGAGGAATTTGCATTCATGGCAAAATGTCCCTCTATTTCTCCAAGTAATTAAAACTGCATTTAGCTGCATTTTTGTCAAAGAAAATGAAAACAATCATTTTATCCTCAAACATCACTTGCTGAATTTCCTGAGTTGTTTCTTTCCAACTGTTGGACTTTCCCACAGCTACGACTTGTTCCCCAGGTCTTAAGGCAAGGCCCCCCCCCCCCCCCCCACTTCAATTTGAAACGTGTCATTCCTTGCCTTCACCCTCTAATCTTGCTCTTTTTCAGATGGACCTCGCACTATGTTTACGTGCGTTTAACTCTAACAAAGCTGATTAGCTGGGGGTTTGAGCTGTTGACATTTGACGTCCAGCACTTGCCCAGCTTTTAATTCGCTCCAGTAAAAATGACTTTAAGGTTGAGTAGGTGTTTGATGCTTTTATCCTCTCCCCCCTTCCCCACCCCCGCATCAACTTCCCCATGTTAAGGTGAGTTCACAGCCGCACAGCAATTGACCAGGACCTCCCTCCCTCACCCACGGCTCGCACCCACTTCCTCTCCCTGCTCAGTCTCACTGCTCAGGCGGCGGCGGCAGCAGCGTCAACATTCACCCACCAGGACATGTGCCGCTTTTTCCTCTTCATCCGTGCCCCCCCCTCCTTTTCTTGCTGGTGTTCACAGACGTGCTTCCCATGATATTTCCTGGTGGCTGGAGTGACAAGGATGGGTCCTTGTCAGGTGCACCGCACACCCCTTGGATCGTGGGCACTGGCTGTGAAGGGAGGAATCTCCCCAGTTGCCTCCCCTCTGCAAGTCCCACAATGCTTGTTAAAACCAACACGGGCTTCAAGTACTATTCGTGTTGAGCCACTTAATTCCCCTACAAGTGCTTTGCTCTGGTCCCCGCCGACTGGACAACTCCACGCCACCGTCATGTTTTAATATCTCCTCGCCCTGCACACGTGAGATTGTGGGCCAGATAAATGTGGATCGCGGGCTGTAGGTTACCCACCCCTACTCTAAACTGTTCTCATCCATGTACTTGTCTAAATTTCTTTTAAACATTATGATTCTACCCACCTCTACCGCTTCCTCATCCCATATACCCACCACCCACTGTGTGAAGAAGGAAGCTCTCAGTTCGCTTTTAAATCTTTCCCCCATTGCTTTACCTCTTTGCCCTCTAGTTTTAGATTTCCATACATGGCGGAAAAAAAAACTATAACTTGTGAAATGGCAGGTCTGTTTACTGGATCTCTAAAGATAGGTCGAACAGTTTTATTTGTGTTGGTGACTAATACAAGTGAATGTTAAAGGATTGATTTTTGTATATTGTTCATCCCACTGAAGTAAAAGGGTGTCTAATCCATACCAGCAATGAGAATTACCATCAGTCCCATTTCACCACGGGTTTCCCGGTAAGCCACTCTCTTCCTTGCCCATCAATTTCCCCCATCTCAAATTCTCTCGCACACTCAACAACATTAAGCATAGTTGGCAGTGGCCAATTTAATCCATGGGTTAACCAGCTTGCTCTCGGCCATAAATAGCAGTTTAAGAATCGATGACTGTTTTTGTGGTCTGGAGGTCAGGATTAGACATTTCCCCTGCACCAGAGGCTCTTTAAGATGATCGAGTAGTCTTATAAACACCTTTAATGAGTTGCATTTTTAATATATGCCAGCTTCATTTAATTAACCCAGTTAAAACCTCCCAGCTGTCAATCTTTGAAATCCTGACTCCACATTGTTAGATGTTTTGCTGTAGTGGTCATACCATGCTTCCCTTGGATATTAAACATGCAGATGTGATCTCCTCCAAAAGATGTATTCAGCTGTGACTATGCTCCCAGTTTTATTTCTAAACATGCATTTGGCAAAATTTGAAATATTTCCACTGTTTATTTTGTCAGCTGCTTTTCCTCAGCTCTAATTTCCAAAATGTACAGGTATTGCATTGGAATACTGCTGGATATATGCTACAATCAGATATTCACCAGGTAGAGTTGGAAATGCAAGCTGAGAAATTTTGGAACTCATTGTTGGCCACAAAATTGGTGAGGATTCATTAAATGCCACTGACGTATTAACAAGATTGATTTTTATAAGGCATCTGATAATGCAATCCTGTTGAATTCACGTTCGAATAAAATGTCTCGAGTTAAAGGAAGTATGTTTTACTGTAGGTTTGAAAGTGCTACAGCCCAGCACATTTGAGAGTTGATGGGAAAGTACTGATGCAGGTGAACAGCAATTCAGCCAACACATTTTGTGAAAGCCTGAGTGCAGAAATGATCTGAACAAGGTGAAATTGGTTTGGTGTTCATACCAGAGAAGGAAAGTGAGTTTGTATTAAAAAATGATTACTTTTTAAACTTTATACCCTTCATGTTAATTTGGAGAATATAAATAGTGATGATTGCAAGGAAATTAAAGATATTGTGTGTTATTGGTTCAGTGAAGATTTAATGGATTTTTTAAAAAAATGCTGAATCAGTGCAATTATTGAGCAGAAGCATTGTTTTTCTTCTTTCCATATCCTGAGCAGAATATTTCCATGATCTTTATTTTGGATTTTCCACCATCCACAATATTTTTCTTTAATAAGACTATTTTGCAGATTGTTCAATTAATGAGAACTCCATTCAAATTGACGACAACTGTGTGTTCTGCTATTTAATGGAAAATAGGATAGGATAGTGAGTTTATTGTCATATCCATTGTACATATGCACAGATACTCTTGCAGTCGCACCGGGAATACATAAAACACGACAATAGTACACATTAAGTTGAAAAGTGATAATAAATATAGTCGATATTCACAGTTACTATTAGTGCAAGAAAAAAAAAGTGGCATTGCAGTCGTGCAGACTGTGCTGTTGGATCAGTCCATCATGTGTGTAACAAGAAGAGGTTCAAGGGCATGATAGCCGGTGGAAAAAATGGTTCTTGAATTGAGAGTTGCTGGTTTTCAGAATTTTGTACCTTCTTCCTGAAGGTAGCAATTTGGACAAAATACTTTTCCTCTGCCTGGCTAGTGACCATTAAGGGGATCCTTTATGATGTCAGCTACTGCCTTGAGGTGGCGCCTCACACAAATGGATGGAAGGTCAGAGCCTGCGATGGACTTGACAATCTTTGCTACCTCCTCTATTCCTGGGCATTTGAATTCCCAAATCAAATCGTGATGACTGAAACAGTCAGTGTACCTTCCTCTGTACAGCTGTGGAAGTCTGATAACACAACAGGGATCGGTGTGCTTTCTTCACAGTTGCCTCGATGTGCTGGCTCTAGAATAAGTCTTTGGATATTTGGACTCCCAGGAATTTGAAGCACTGACCTGCTCCACTTCCATCCCATCAGTTCATGGTTGAAAGAGATAAAATACACACTGGGGAATTATTTCAAACTAGGATTACTCCGTGAATGAGTGGTGTAGATGTTCTGAATGTTAGTTGTCAGAGAGCAGGTGCTATAAACTAAAATATTATTTAAAGATGCTAAGTAAATTTAAGGTCATTCTAAAGTAATAAAAATAATTTATATGTTCCTAATCATCAGATGTTTAAAAGCAACCTATCAAGTTGCCATCTGTGCAGCCCGAAGATGCACCATCGAACCCTTTTTTCCCCTCATCAGCAAGTCAGACCATTCGTTACATGGTCACACAGGACCCATTCTCCTACTGTGAAGTTCTATGATTTTAAACATTTTTTTGAAAATGAGGCGCAGTAAATTTGAATAAGTTGTGCTCTGCATTTCAGTGTCAGACAAATAGATGATGCAGTCCTGGATGTTATATTTTAAAAAAATATATTTAATGAGCTACCAAGATTTAGGTAGCACAACAAAATTATCTGGTGAGTCAGATGCTAACGCATCAGGATTTACCAATGGGTGAGAAAGCAGAGTTTGGGAGATTTATTCTGTCTAATGCATGCTACTGCACCAATTCAGAGACAAATTCAAAATGGGATTCTTTTTGTCTGAGTAACAAATTTTAATAACTTAGTCATGACCCAAATTTAATAAAAATCGCAGGACAGTGCTAATTTGTGATTTATTATCACTGGGATTTGTCTTGTCAATTGGTGCACTCCAAGAACAAATACAATTCAAAGCTGAAAAATCTACACGACAGCAAGCCACCAAAACATTGGGAAACTATGTAATGCAAAGATTTCATGTACAAAGGTGATTTCTTACCAATGGTACAAAAGTGACGACTGATTGAACAAGTGTTGAATCTTTTTCCTGAATCTGCATTTTATACTCAGCATATTAGAAGGTTGGCAGGTATGCCTGCCTTTCTGATTTTAGCTTTTAAGTATTAATAGGTATTTTGTTACCTTGATATTGTGCTCCTCCAACAGTATGTCCCAGGTCTGTAGATGTGAATAAACTACTCCCATCTACCTTACTGAAGACTTAAACAACTCAAAGACTAAAGTTTGTGTTTGGCAAGACCTCGTGGCAATAATTCAACCGCAAGCTGTGCAGTTAATCTGGAGTTTAAACATTTGTCCCATCTTCTTTGTCGGTTCCTAAAGATGTATTTTAGTTTACAAGAATAACTAGAAACATTATCTATTTCTCACTCTACAAATGCAGCCTAATTTGCCGAGCATTTTGCTTTCAGATCAGATGACTATATTTTCTTGAGCGCTAATGGTTTAGGGCTAGTAAAGTGTTATGTAATGACATGGGTTGTGATAAGTTTGATTTTACAATCACCAAGTTCCATACATCTTTTTGAATTTAATTTCAAAGATGTTGACAAGCATACCCTTTTAAAATAGTCTTGGAGTGGTACTTAAAAACACAATACTGAAGAACCTCAGCAGGTCAGATATAGCAAAAATAAAGATACATAACCAACACTTCAGACTAGAGTCCTTCGTTAAGGTATGAGCAAAACGTAGATAGGCGCCCAAACAAAATGGCAGAGGGAGGGGCAGTGAGTTCAAGCCTGAAACTTTGTACTTTATATAGCAACCAGTGTCTGACCTGCTGAGTTTCTCCATCATTGTGTTTTACTCTTGGAATGGTACAAGTGCTCCACAGCCCACAACTTGCTTCTACCTTCATGGCTGTAGTTTGCTTTATGTCGTCATAATGTGGTTCAGGAATGAATCTTATGCCCAGCTCCCTTGGTGATCATTTTGTTTTAGGTAGGGATGGTGTGAAAACTTTCAATCACAAATTACTAGTAAAGCTCCATTGTTGTACCCTTTTAGGGGAGAGGGTATGAAATTATCCAAGTGTTTCAGATTATTTTTTTTTTCCTTCCATTTAGCCTCCTGAAAAACAGAACCCTAATTTTATGTGTACAAATCTTGTGATTTCTTTTCACCCCTCTCATTGATAGGAATTTTTGGTTGAATGCTAAAATTACACTAAATATTTCTGCCACAGTGAATTTTACTCATCTGCAACACAAAAAAAATCAATGTATTACACAACATCGATACTAAACAGCCTGTGCATTATTGAGAAATACTTATTAGATCTGCCAATCCTCTTATTCACATCTTTACCTTCAATGCAAACGGTCTTTATTTAATACAATCTTTAAACATCATCTTTGTGAATTCCTCACACTTCAGTTTTTATCGGCTGTATTAAAAAAAAGCTAGAAGGTTCCGAGAAATGGAGTTTTAGTTGAGATCTGATGCGTTAGCAATGAAATGCAAAATGCTTTCTTCCTTTCGTTCCCCATGCAGATGTCACTTGTACCGAGTTTAAATCTTCCCAAATGAGTTTGGTCCCACGCTGAATTTTCACTGGTGGAAACAGTCCAAAGACACTACAGGTACTTTAAGGCATTGTTCCAGAGCATTTGTTTTCACACGCTTAATCTTTCCTCTAGTCTGATCAAAGCACAGGATATTTGAAGCTCAGACAGCTGTACTATCAGATTTAGAATCTGAAACCCAATGGAAATTGCAATGAACTTCAGTTATAAGGACTAAAAAATGTATCAAAGTTATGCCAGATTTGTAGAGCAATTATAAAGATTGTTCTCGCCCATGTGTCAAGCTCTGAATGCAGTCCTAGATGCTACATATGAAAATTAACACAATGATTTCAGCTTAAGCAAGTGTTATAAGAAAATGCTGATATAATTTTGAGTGTTCTTCAGAGAAGTAAACACATTATTATAGACTTTCAAAATAATAAAGCTCCCAAAAATATTAAATTACTGGGGAAGAGACATGGGAGATGTCCAGTTAAACAATTGCCATGTTGCAATCCACTGTTCACAGTATCAAAGCAAGCATTTCTCACCCTGCAAGCCTCATAACTGGGATGGTCTAGAATTCTCATAAATCACATCACTGCTGCCATACTGCTGCTTTCTCCTTTTCCACATCAGTTGCACGCAGCGGTGAATGAAAATGTACTGCTCCTGGATGAAACACAACACCATGAGATTACAAGTAACTGCAGAGCAAAGGATAGGTATAGTAATGTAGGCTCTACTTGGTTTCATTATTTTTAAATAATCTATATACTGGCAAAATTGTTGTCAGTTTTTCCGGAGGGGGAGGAATATTCAGGATTATTTCACACCTTTGTGATTATTCTGTCATTCGCTAAACAGTGGTTTTCAAACTCTTTCCCCCCTGCCCCCCCCCCCCCCAACTTGCATTCCACCTTAAGCAATCCCTATGACATCGGTGCTCTGTGATTGGTAAGTGTTGCTTAAAAAAATTGTTATTGGCCCATTTCCTTTGGGGTTATGAAACCGTAATCCTAACGAGTCAAAGAGGTACAATTAAAACAGTTTTCTTTCCACTCACATACTATCTTAACCAATCTCTTACTGATCACAGAGAACGTAAGACATGGCGATTGCTGAAGAGCGTAGGGGGGCAGTTTGAAAACCACTAACTCTTGGTTTAGCAGGTCATGTCAGTATGCAATCATCCAGATGTTCGGCATGTTGAATGAGCCCTATCCAAAAGCCTTAGTAACATGCCAATAATGCATGGCAGAAGATGATAATTCTCAAATAATTGAATCCGTCAGTCAGGCTGCGCATTCTTCTGTTTTTGTGTGTATTGGTGATAAGATTGGAAAATATTCTTAATCTTGTGATTGCATTCCCACCAGTCAAATCGTGTTTTAGTTTGCCCATCTGGTTCATTGCAGGTTTACAATCTGCTATCCCTACCAAAACCAAATTCAATCGAATCCAAGACCTACCTCAGTCTGAACCATCGATGTTCTGTAAGTACGCATTTCAGCCACCAGACCCAGAATATCTATGTACTCATGCTCTTGGATGTGCTGCATAAGACGATCGAGAGCTATAAAGGTTCCCGTTCTTCCCACTCCAGCACTAAACACATCAAATGTACATTAGAGCTTCATGACAAGAAATATTTAATTTGACTAAACTAATCACTCCTCCAGCAGCAAAAAAATTCAGTACAATGGGTGTACAAATTTCACGCACATCTTGAATTTATATCATGTGTTCCTTAATTTGTTTTAGGATTAAAGTACTTATTGATATTAGTTGATGCCAGAGATGGTGCAGGAGTTTAATACAACTCTACCTCCATATAACTATAGAGAGGTACAGCATGGAAAGAGGGGGGGGTTGGGGGGTGTCCTTGATCAGAGTCTGTGCTATCCATCCACATTAATTCCATTCTTACCATTAGTTTAAAGATGTTTTAAAAGGCTATTTAAAATGTCACTGGCAAGGATAGAAATTTGTGAAATGAAGGATAGAAACTGAAGGAAACTGAGTATTTCTTTTCAATGTGGCAAACTATAACAATCTAATTAATATGGCTACATTTTTTGATCTGCACTCGTCTTATCCCCAAGGGTTTTTAAAAAGTCCATTCCTTTCAGATGCATAGCTGTTTCAGCACCACTGATCAGGACCGGAGTTTGAATCCTGCGTGCGCTGTCTGTAAGGAATTCTCCCCGTGTCTGCATGGGTTTCCAATAGGTGCTCTGGTTTCCTCCCACCCTTCAAAATGAACCAGGAGTTGTAGGTCAATTGGGCAGTGTGGGCCAAAAGGGGCTGTTACCATGCAGTATGTCTAAATTTAAATTTTAAAATATTCAATCTAAGCAAGCTCAGAATATGTTAGTTACATTACATATTGTTTTAACATTAGCATAGCTATCAATGCGCAACACATGGCAGAATGTCAGCTCTGAAGTAATCCAGAAATAAGACCATCCAAACCACAGTGCTTTAGATATGTAGCCATCATGAGAATTCAAAGTTCAAGATTGCAAATCCTGTCTAGTCCTTTTCATACTGTTGTAACACCAGCATTATCTTTATTCACTTGTTTACAATTAGATCCAAGGAATAAAGATGTAAAAACTTACAAATGCTTATGCATCAAATTTTAATGCACAGTAAAACCCCTGGTACCCAGAATTCAAGCAACTAACAGCAAGCTTGAAATTGGCCTGCCTTGCTGGTAGTTTGCCAACCACACAAACAACCGGAAAAATATAATTATCTGGCATCTACCAATCCCCAAAAGTGCTGGATACCAGGGATTATTCATAATTTGAGTTGGCCATGGCCATGGGGCCTCTTTTCCTCCCCAGAGCTTCAAATTTCTATCATATATTGTTGAATTAATTTTAGGCTTCCATTTCTTTATCCTGCATCAACAGGAGCAGTCCTTCTAAAATCTGCTGTTGTATACTTCCCTGACAAATGATGTGCTTCTGGGAATAGAACCAGACATGGGATGTGAACAAGGAAGAAAAGATCTAAAATAGCTAACTTGCCATCTTTTCTCATACGAGGTAGATAAAATATAACGCCTGGAACTAGTCATTAACGTTGGAGACAAACAGGAGACTGAAGATGCAATCCACGGGAAGGTTTCAGCAGGTTTCAGCATCAGTGGGAGATGAAAGACGATCAGCGTTATGTGGCAAAACTCTTCACCAAGAAATTCGATAAGAGTCTTGATAAAGGGTCCAGCTCAAAATGTCAATCAGATCGTACGCTTTCCTATCCATCTATGTACTTTTCTGTCCAGACGGAATATTCCATGAGGACATGCTGAACCCTCAAGGCAATCTGATTAGGTGCATTGATTGTTTAAACTTAAATGGGGCTGAATTAACACTTGAATGCTAGAAAGTTTCATTGCTCCTGTCAGCTGCTTTGGACATCCCAAATGGCTGCACAACCATCTAGTTAATTTTGGAATGGCAGTTATTGTTGACTGGTGATTTTAATTTAAAAAAAAATTCATTTACAACATGGTAGAGGAGTGTCTGCCTGCAAACTATGTGATTATTGTAGTTAACAGAAATGCAAATTCACAAGAGATCTAGAACAGATCTAAATGTATTATTTGGCCACAACAAATAAGTCAATTACGTGTTACACATTTTGAACATATTTCTTCAAATAAAGGCACACAATCAACAATGAAAATCTCAATAGAATTTGATCTGACTTACCTTCAGTTTAGAAAAGCACGTACCTGCAGTGAACAATTATGGGACCAGGCCTTTTCACGGCTTGCTGCCTGACCATCTGGACAAACTGTAAGATGGTCTCAGTTGTGTCTGCTGTGGGGACACCATGATCAGGCCAGGCCATATAATTATAGTGAATCACTCTCCGAACATCATCTGCCTGAACAAAAGAAACAGGAGAGAATAGGCATTACACCTCCTACACCACTTAAATCTAAGCAGAATGACCTTCTTTGCTTCCAACACTCTTCCCTTGATGTTCCAGGTGAATGCATGAGAAACAGGGGAGCAGTGAGAGAATGGACTGAGCTCTGATTCTCAAAAGCTAAATCGGAGAATTTAATTTGAGGGTCAAAGTAACATGTAGAATAAGTTGTTTACTGATGCTAGCTTTTCCATGTTTAGTTAAAGGATCCAAATCAACTTCATTTCACACAGAGTCCTTTGTCAGTGAAGAGTGGACATGGAATTTACCTGAAAATCTACCTGCAGGGAAATATCAATGCAGGATCTAAAATAATTATGGGCCAATAACCTGCTAACTGACTACTTATAAATTCCATTGGTTTGATATCTACGTCAATAGGTAATGTTTGCCGTGCTCCTTTTCAATTTGCCTGCTTCACTGGACAACTTATCCAATTGTGTCACATTTTTAAAAAGGTGAAAGTTAATTAAAAATAACATCTAATATCATCAAGGATCCATTTAAAGACTCTTGGTTTTGCACTTTATTTGATTTTTTAAATTCTCTCTGTATTGCACAGTTTAAGTTCTTTATTTGTTTACATGTGTGCACTGTGTACAGTTTTTTTTAAATCTTGCACGACTAATAAGCAATAATTCTGCTGCACCCGCAGGAAAAAGAACTCAGGGTTGTTTGTGAAGTCGTGAATGTGCTCCGACAATAAATCTGAAATCTACCAAACTAGATCGACCAAGATCAGAATTCTACAGCACAGAAAGAAGCCCTATGTCCCAAGTATCTCTAAAACAGTACTCCCAATGTGGTCTCTTGTTCTGAAGTTCCAAGTAAAGGTAAATTATTAACCTGCTGAGAAGGTAGACTTTGTGATCTTGTTAAAGTGGTAATAAATGTCTGGATTTGACTGGTGCTCTCACATCTATCTTTGTGGCTGCAATTTTCAGCGTAATTGTAAAGAATAGAAAGCTTCATATCCTAGTTTGCCAGTGGCATGTAGTGCAACATTTAAACCAATGGAGTTCAGTTTAGGCCAATCAACAAAAGAGCTAGAAATATTGGAAGAGAGTGGGATGTTCATTGGATCATTGAGATGTCATTGCTTGGTTCAGTAAATGCTGAGTTGTATACCCAGAAAGATAGGTCAGCCGTGAAGAGGTCTCAGAAACACGTAACTATATCATATGGAATTTAGAATAACAAAATACATTTAAACAGGTAAATAGGACATATTTGGAGAGACACACAGAAATATGTCCTGTCTGATTACCTGTTTAAATGTATTTTGTTACAATTGTTCCTGCTCGTTCATAAAACAATCACCTCTGTTTGAGGGTGGTGGGTATTTATGAATGCCCCATGGCAGATGCAATATCGCTGGCTCTCAGGTTCACATTCATCTCTGCCCTCTACTTTGGGGTAAAAGTTACATCATCATCCATGCCCATCATAATATTTTAAATCTAAGATCGTGTCCACTTGAGCCTCCTATGCTCCAGGGAGATAGTCCCAGCTTAACGAGCCTCTCCTTCTCCTTCAAGCCTGCCACTCCCGGCACCATTCTGTGAATTATTTTCTGCACCTTTTCCAACAGCGTCGTTCCTTTAGCTGGGTGACTGAAACTGTGCACAACTCTCTGAGTTGTGCTGATCCGATCAGCATCCTTTCTAGTGGTGACATGGTGACCCCACTCACGTGCTCAAAGGCCTTGCCAAGACCACTTCCACTGCTCTGCCCTACCATCATTTTTCTTGGTGAACTCTTAATAAAAAAAACTGAATCAAGTTTGTGAGACACGTTTCCCACAGACGAAGCCATGAAGACAATCCCTAGACATTTTTTTCCAAATGCAAGTAGCTCCTGTCCACTAATGCTCACTAGAGCCATTAAAACCTTTATATTGGGAGGGACTCCAGAGGCGATAGATACCAAAAACAAGGCCATGTTTACTTGGGGTTTTGTTTGTTGATCACAAAGATGATGTCCGTATTATGGAGAGATGTCAAACCACCAACCGTCCAACCATGGAGGGAAAGATTAACAAGGGAGAGGTGTAAATCAATGGATTAACAATGGAGAGATGTCAAACCACAAACTCCAACAATGGAGGGAAAGATTAACAAGTGTGTATTTGATAGAAAGCAGAACAGCTAAACTCCAACTAATGTTTTCAGCATCAAGTGGTCACTGGTATTACTGGTTACCAAGATAGATTAAGGCTATAACCTCTGTAATCTCAGTGGTGGGGTTTGAGCGGTGAAATCTACATGTAATTGGAGTAATGTATACAGATGAGATTGTGATTGTAGACAAGTTCATATATAGTGCTGACACAGTGATAAATTCAGTAAGATTTATTCCGACCCTCTCCTCTTTAAGCTTGTAAGTGTTACAATGGGCCTGTGAAGAAATGTATGCTTAGAATGAGGTTAATTGGGTGCATAAATCTGTGATCCCTCTATAAACAGAACTGGAATAAGATAAATTGATGCGCTGTATCCATCTGTTACGTAATTTGTGGAATTTGTTTGTTTGCTTACATTATATAACTGCATATGGAAATAACAGTTAAAAAAAAACTTACTAGCCTCTGGTTCCCTGTTCTTTTCAAGATAAAGCCACAACCTTTGCCACCCTCCGGATTTCTAGCACCTCATCCATGGTCAACGAGGATGCAGATTTTTCTGCCAGGCCTCCTATAATTTCTGCCTGAGTGTCCCTATGATCTACTTCATCAAGCCCCAGAGATTTATCTACCTTTGCACCAGCTATTCTGCAACCTGGTCTCTCATCAAGACATTGTTATTTACTTTCTCAGCCTCTATCTTCAAAAGGGCATCAATCATCCCGGTACCCAAGAAAAGTAGTGTGGGCTGCCTCAACAACCACTGTGATGAAATGCTTTGAGAGGCTGGTCATGGCCAGAATTAACACGTACCTAAGTAAAGATTTGGGCCTGCTGCAATTCGCCTATCGTCACAATTGCTTCATGGCAGATGCAATATCCCTGGTTCTCCACTCAGCTCTGGATCTCCTCGAAAACAGCAATTCATGCATACAGCTGCTCTTCATCGACTAGAACTCAGCCTTCAATACTATTATTCCTTCAGTGCTGGTCAAGAAGCTACAAACTCTGGGCCTCTGTAACCCCCCCACCCCCACCCCTCCCTGCAACTAGATCCTTGACTTTCTCAATGAAAGACCACAGTCAGTATGAATTGGAAACAATGTCTCCTCCTCACTGATCATCAACACAGGTGCACCCTAAAGGATGCCTGCCTAGCCCACAGCTCTAGTCATTATATACCCATGACTGTGTGGCCAGGCATAATTCCAATGCTTGCCGATGACACCACAGTTGTCGGCAGAATCACTAACGGCAATGAGGAAACATACAGGAGGGAGATAGATCAGCTCGTTGAATGGTATAATGACAACAACCTTTTGCTCAACGTCACCAAAATCAAGGATATGATTGTGGACTTCAGGAAACATGACTCAATCCTCACCGAGGGCTCATAAGAAATTCAATTCTTGGATTTCAACATCTGCGAGGATCGGTCCTGGAGCCTCCATGTTGATGCAATCATACTTGGCCATACTTGTGAGGGGTCACCAAAAACTCTCAAACGTCTACATGTATACTACAGAGAGCATTCTGGCTGGTTGCATCCTTGCCTGGTATGAAGGCCCCAAACTCTCAGGACAAGAATAAACTCCAGAGGGTTTTTAATTCAGCCTGCACTCCATCGAGGACATCTACAAGAGACGATGTCCTAAAAAAAGCAGCCTCTATCCCCAAAGTCCATGCCCTCTTCACTCTGCTATCATCGGGGAAAAGGTGCAGGAGCCGAAAGACGAGCACTCAGCGACACAAGGACTGCTTCTTCCCAATGAACCAAAGACTGCCTGACTTTTCATTCACCTTTATTATTACTATTAAAATCAATAAATGAAATGATATCATAAGGATTGTTATCTATGTTTGCATATGTTGCCAAAAATTTCACGACCATAAATCCTGAATCTCTCCACAAGTGACCACAGATGAGAAATACACAAAGGACCTCAACCATCTACTATGTTTCGTGTTGATCTTTAAGCTGCCCTATTTCCCCAGTAATTCTTTTGCCTTTAATATACTTGCAGAATATCTTGGTATTCTGCTTAACCTCATCTGCCAGAGCTATTTCATAACCCCTGTTTCTGTCTCAAGTCAACTCTGTAACATCTATGCTGTCGCTAACTGCTGCATGGCTCTTTCTCCACCAATATCTCTGGTCATCCAAGGTCTCTAATTGTGCCAGCCTTGCCCTTCACCCTAACGAGCATGCTCTCCCTGGACTTCCCCCACATGCTGGATGCACTTTACTTGCAAACAGCTTGTCCCACTGAATCTTTGCCTTGCCCCACTATTTTAAACTAAATGGAGTGATGATCACTATTTCCTCCTGTTGACACCTCGGTCACTTGACCTGCCACATTTTCCAAGAGGAAGTTCAGGGTTGCACCCTCTCTAGTTGGGTGATCTTCACATGGTTTGAGAAAATTCTTTTGGATGCACTTAATAAAAACCCACTCTATTCTAACCCTTTGGCCACTCAATATGTGGAAAGTTGAAATCACTTATTATGACATCAGTGTTATTCCTACAGCGGGCTGTGATCTCCCAACACTTATGCTACACAATTCCCACTGACCATTATACTACAATCCCATTAAAGCAGTGGTACTTCACCTTTCTCTTGCCACTTTAAGTAATTCCTATGCTATCGGTTCTCTGTAAGGGATTGCTTAAGGTGGGATGTGAGTAGGAAGGGAAGGTTGAGAATCACTGCTCTAGACCCAATTGTTATTGAAATATTTTGGTGGAGAAAAATTGTCATTGGCCCATTTACTTTGGAGTTATGAAACCATGTACATCACGAGTCAATGAGGTACGATTGAAACAGTGGTTTTCAACTTTTTATTTACACCCACATCACCTTGAACAATCCCTTCAAGCACCTATGGCATGTGAGTGGAAAGAAAAAGGTTGAGAGCCACTGTATTAAAGTGATTTGACCTTATTTCTAAGCTCCGCCTGCACTTGATAATCCCCCAAGAAAATCCTCTCTTGCTACAACTGAGATATTTTTCCTAATCAAAAAATACAACAACCCCACCTCTCGTGCCTCTATTCCCCTATGTCACCTGTAGCATCTGTACCCCATTCAATGTTCCATTTAGCTGCCAGTGTTGCCCCATTTCTGCAATGGCTATAATATCCAAAATTTTGCACCGAGAAGCAATTTTACACCTGTAATGCACAATACTGCTGTTCCAAAATAATAAATGTTGTGACACATACATGACAATAAACCTGATTCTGATCCAAGGGTACCTAACCATATATCTAGAGCATCCTATAACATCTGAACCAAAATTAAATTTCTTTAGTATAGCAAATAAATATTTCCATTCAACCTGTCAAATACTTTTTCAGCATCTAGTGAAAGAGCAGATTCAACCAGAGGGAAAATATATAATATTCAATTCTCGGTGCATGTTATAATAAGAAAGTTTTTAATAAAACCTGTTTGGTCAGTGTTGATAATTGTTGGTAGAATATTTTCTAATCTATATGCTAACACTTTAGATAAGATCGGTCTATAAGAAGCTCATTCTGTTGCTTCTTTTCCAATTTTCAAAGAGAAATACCAGCCTCATAAAAAAAAGATGAGGGAAGCATTCCTTCTTTGAACGATTCTTCAAACACAGAGCTTAGATGAAGCACAAGGCACTTAAAAAAATATTTATAAACATTCTACAGGAAATCCAGCTGGACTTAGAGATTTTGTCCTGAGATAGGGTGGGTAAATTTAAACTCTGCCATTGAAGTAAAATCATCCTTAAATTCAGAATAAAATTGAAAGTCTAATAAATCCGTTGTTATTGGGCCATCTCTCATTCGAATCTTTTTCAGTTGTTTTCCTAACTGCATTACCTTTCAATTGACCTGCAAGTAACTTGCCAGTCTTTTCACCATGAATATTCTCAACAAGTATTGTTTCAATAAGGTATGTAAAAAGATCAGATTTAGTTTTAAGTTCAACTTTTTTATATACCGTAGCTCTGGATATTCATTTTGTGCAAATAACGTTAATTTGTTTAATCAATTCCATTCTTTTTCTTTATTAAACTTTAGGGTCCATAGTAACCTGCTGGACTGTACGGTGTTACCCAATTGTTTGGAAATCTTGATGGTTACAAATCTGGCTAATCAGGTGATATTCCTGGGATTTGCTGGAAAATTTATAATACCATCTGATTTTAAAACTCAATTTTAAAGAATAATAGGGTAATCATGGAAATAATATCCAATGGTTTGGAAATTTTGCCAACAAAAGTCTCGAAGGTGTCAGACTTTTACTGTTGAGCAATACAAAGCCATCATAACAGGATGTTACATTTTCTACCTGCTGAAGACAATATGACAGAAGGTTTCTACACCCACAACCTGGCAGTAATCTTCCCCTTTCATTCCCATGGATTGCTTTAGAGAGAAGAATTGAAAATTGCACCATTAATCCAATATCTAAACAGCAGCATAAATTTCCACTGATGAGGTCTGGCGCTATGAAATTGCTCACCTTCCAGTTGAGGGTAAAATAACCATCTATTTGATTAAGTGTTTCCTTCATCATTCCCCTCATGCTCAAAAGAAAGGAGTGACAGGGAAAATGGTAATGAAGAACTTACGTAGCTGATGTTGAATTCTCTTATCATCCACTCAGAGTGAAGATTTTCATCTAATTGATCAGGCTGTTCCGATTCAAAGACCATTTCAACGCTGACATCTCCATAGTTGACGGGCTGTTCACTAAATGGCCAATAATGGTCACATTTTATCTATAAAACATCAATGAATGATGTCCATTAACAACAATTGCCATTAGATGATTGTTCATTTCTCAATTTGTCCCATGCCTTAAACTATACAATTCAAATACTACATAACATTTGTGAGGATGGTAATGTATTTCAGTTGCGTTAATAAATATAGAGCATATCTGTATTTGAATTAATTAGATATACAGCACTGTAACAGGCCGATTCAGCCCTACGAGTCCGTGCTGCCCAAATTACAACTTATTAACCTACGCCCCCCCCCCCCCCCACACCGGTATGTCTTTGAAGGGTGGGAGAGGAAACCGGAGCTGCCAGAGAAAACACAAACTCCTTACAGACAGCGTGGGATTCAAACCCCAATCCGGTCCTGATCTCTAGCATGGTAAAGGTGTGGCTCTAACCGCTACGTCAACCATGCTGTCCATGAAGAACCTACCTCTGGATGGATTTAATATTGGGATAGATCGTTCGAGGATTTGAAAGCATCAGAGGACGTGGGACCAGCGTGGTCCAGAGCAGTGGTTTTCAAACTTTTTCTTTCCACTCCTATACCACCTTAAGTAATCCCTTTGCCACAGATTATCTGTGATTAGTAAAGGAATCCTTAAGCTGGTATGGGAGTGGGGAGAAAGCCCAATTATTATGAAATATTTTGTGAAAATTACATTAATGATCTGGATGAGGGGATTGGATGTAATATCTCCAAATATGCAGATGACACTAAGCTAGGAGGGGTTGTGTGCACGGAAGAGGGGGTCAGGAAGCTCCAGTGTGATTTGGAAAAAATTGAGGGACTGGGCAGGTACATGGCAAATGCACTACAATGTGGATAAATGTGAGGTTATCCACTTTGGTAATACAAACCGGAGGGCAGATTACTATTTGAATGGCAATAGATTAAGAGATGGGGAAGTGCAGAGAGACCTAGGGGTACTTGTACATCAGTCTCTGAAGGCGAGCATGCAGGTACAGCAGGCGGTTAAAAAGGCAAATGGTATGTTGGCCTTCATATCAAGAGGGTTTGAGTATAGGAACAAGGATACCTTACTGCAGCTGTACAGGGCCTTGGTGAGACCACACCTGGAGTATTGTGTGCAGTTTTGGTCACCTTATCAAAGGAAGGATGTTCTTGCAAAGGAGGGAGTGCAGAGGCGATTCACCAGGCTGATACCTGGAATGGCAGGAATGACTTATGAGGAAAGATTGCACGAATTGGGATTGTACTCGCTGGAGTTTAGAAGATTGAGAGGGGATCTCATAGAGACATATAAAATTCTGGCAGGACTGGACAGAATGGATGCAGATGGGATGTTTCCAAGGATGGGAAAATCCAGAACCCGGGGCCATGGTTTGAGGATAATAGGCAAACCATTTAGGACCGAGATGAGGAGGAATTTCTTTACCCAGAGGGTGGTGAATCTGTGGAATTTATTGCTACAGAGGGCAGTAGAGGCAGGTTCATTAAATATATTTAAGAGGGAATTAGATCTATTTCTTCAGTATAAGGGTATTAAAGGTTACGAGGGAAGGCGGGGACGGGGTACTGAACTTTAAGATCAGTCATGATCTCGTTGAATGGCGGAGCAAGCTCGAAGGGTCGAATGACCTACTCCTGCTCCTATCTTCTATGTTTCTATGTTTCTAAAATTGTCACTGGCCCATTTCCTTTGGAGTTACGAAACTGCACACATAACAAGTCAATAAGGTACGATTAAAACAGTGGGTTTCAAACATTTTCTTTCCACCCACACACCACCTTAAGCAATCCCTTACTAATCATGGAGCACCTATGGCATAGGGATTACTTAAAGTGGTATGTGAGTGGAAAGAAAATGTTTGAAAGCCACTGGCTATGGGAGCAGGGGATAGGATATAGACACTGGAACCTCATCATGAGAATTCACTGAAGCATCTTCATTTCTGCCTTGAGATTATTATGGTGCATCGGATGAATGCAGTGATCTGCATCTCCATCAGAGAGAGAGAGAGAGAGAGAGAACAGTGCATACAGCTTCGCTACTGCTGTTTCCATGGCCAGGGTGAACACGATTGCAGTAGGACTGCACAATTAGGATCTAAAGATTTGGTTTGTTCAAGGGAAACATACCCGTCTCCTCTCATTACATTGTGTAAGCATGACAACAATGCCCGATTTCTGTTGAATTATCATCTTCCAGAAATCATTTCTTGTTTCGGCCAAGGGTCCTTGTGTGGCGATATATTCTCGTGCAGAATTAAATCCCTGAGGAAAGAGAATGACGTATCACTGCCCCAAAGTTAGGAAGAACATTGAAGTTGAACATTCCTGACGAAGGGCTCAGGTCCAGAACGTTGGTTCCCTTTTACTTCCTCATGCTGTGTGACCTGCTGAGTTTTTCCTGCCCTTTTGTGTTTTACGGAAGAACATTATTCCCTGAACTTGTACTTCATTACTGTATTCACAAAACTCTGCTGTCCCCACATGAAACCTCCTTTGACTTCACCAGCCCATCGGTCAATTCTCAAATTTTTCCCTTTTTTTTTTGCTCCTAGCTCTCTCAGTTATATGTCAGCTGTCAGAATGATTCAAACTTGGCCTTGTGTTGATTATCAGCAGTATTGATCTCACAGACCAAACACTCTTGCACTTTAAAAAGCCCTGTTTGGGTGACATTGGTACAAACTCCTGCCTTCTACTGGCTGTCACATAGCGATGCATCGTCAGTGCTTGTGGCTGATTGATTAGAGCAAGGTCACCACCAGAGGGCAGGAGTTCACAGCAGGTTCTCTATAACCATATAATGTGTCCATGACTCCTTTGTCCACCACTTACATTTGGTGGAAACAACCTATGCAAGGTACCAGTGTAAAAGTTGCCAAATCCTTTTTGGAATATTTGTTCTCTCAAGGTGATTTTATGCCGAACCTCCACTTCGAGGCCGACTTCGAATGCGGATAAAAATTTTAAACTTACCTGCCTTTATGTCGAGTGGGGTGCCTCGGTGTGTCACCCAGATCCGGTGTAGATTGACTGTCCATGGATTCTCCTCCAGTGCTCCCACAGCTTTTGTAGCCGCACAGAATCCTGTTCGATTCATCGGCCACTCGAGCTGCTGATCCAAACCTCCAACATGATCAGGAAGCATTCAATGCCCAAGCCCTTCAGGAGTCCTTCTTGCTCTAAGCGCCCTCTCGAAGCCCAGCTCCAAGACTCTGGTTCCCATGAGCTTCCCGCAGCCTGTGTGGGTCCCTCCGCTGCTGAGCTCCTCGACGGTCTTCTGTCGTGGTCACATTCCCTTTATGGTTCTTCAGCCACTGAGCCCCTCTGTGGTCTGCAGTCAGTCACCATCCTGTAGACAGTCTCTTCTGCTTCTCCTTCATAATGCAGGGTGTTCTCCCCATTTCTGATGCCCTGTGCCAGCCACTGTTCCCTGGAGTCAGCAACCCCTTGTAGCCACTTCCAAGCACAGGCACCACCATCACGGTTGCAGGATTTTACTTACTATTGGCTCCTTTAACAGGCCTTTTATAGCCTGTGTAGAGCTGCCGGCATTAGGTCTGGGAAGTTGAAACCTGTGTCTCCGCTCCCCCAGGGTCTGCACCCATGACAATGGTGCCATTACAGCAACTCCAGCATTTCTTTTTCCATCATACTTAAGACTGTCCTGATTTCTCCCTCATTTTCAACAGGTCGAGACTACTTTCATAAAACAATACAACATAGATCAGGCCCTTCTGCCCTTAATGTTGTTCTGACCCATATATTCCTTCCTAAAAAGTACCAAACCCTCCCTACCCCATAACCCTCTATTTTTCTTCCATCCATGTGAATGTCTAAGAAGGTCTTAAATGCCACCAATGTTTCAGCTTCCACCGCCATTCCAGGCACGCACAACACTGTGTAAAAAAACTTACCCCTCAAGTCTCCTTTAAACTTCCCTCCCTTAACTTTGTACACATGTCCTCTGGTGTTTGCTAATCCGGCCCTGGGAAACAGGTGTTGTCCACCCTATCTATGCCTCTTATAATCTTGTAGACCTCAAGTCTCCTCTCATCCTTCTACACTCCAAAGAGAAAAGTCCCAGCTCTACTAACCTTGCCTCATAAGACTTGTTTCCCAGTCCTTGTAAATCTCCTCTGCACCCTCACCATAGCTTCCACGTCCCTCCTGTAATGAGGCAACCAGAACTGACCACAAGTGTGGCCTTACCAAAGATTTGTAGAGTTGCAACACGACCTCTCTACTGAATTTAATGATTCAGAGCACTCCATAGGCCTTTTCTACTATCCAATCAGCTGCCGAATAACAGGGATTTTACAGTCATTTAATTCTGACGCCACCCCTAGTTTCTTCAACGGTAAGAAAATTCAGCAGTAACTCCCAAGTGATCAGAAACTACATTTTTTATCGTTTGGAAATTTGAGGGAGCAGAGTTTATGCAATGCACCTCAGCAGGTTATTGCAGCATCTATAGGGTCTGGGATTTGAGTACTGATAAATAAATCATTTGGATAAGTACCTGCACATTAATAATAATATTTAACAACAGTGCAAGTTGTCAGAGTTAAATAGAGGATGAGTAATTGGGAGATGCAGTTTCTGCCATTAGACTGCTGGCCTCCTGGTCAAACAAGTTCTACAAGGTGTCAGTAATTGGTATGGCAATGACACTTTACAACAAAATCAAATTTCATTATGTCTGTAAATCCATGCAATTTAAACAAGCAGGATTATTTAAAACCTCTTGGCAGTTCAATGTCACCAAAACTAAGGAGCTTATTGTTGACTTCAGGAAGTCAAGAGGTTTACAATCCAATGATCATTGGGGGATCAGAGATGGAGAGGGTGAGCAAATTTAGGTTCTTAGGAGTCACCATCTCGGAGGCTCTTCCCTGGACCCAACACACCAATGGCATCGTTAAGAAAGCACATCAGGGCCTCTATTTCTTCGGGACTTTGCCGAGATTTGGTAATGGCACCAGAAACCCTTGCAAATTTTGACGGAGATGGGGTGGAAAGTGCACTGATCAGCTGCATCACGGGCCAGGTAATGGGGACACCAATGTCCCTGAGGAAAAAAGCCCTCCAAAAGGTAGTGGACACAGCCCAGGACATTACAGGCAAAACTCTCCCCACTATTGAGTATATCTACAGGCAACGCTGCCGTCGGAAAGCAGCAGCAATCGTCAATGACCCACAGCACCCAGCACACGCTCTGTTCTTGCTGCTGCCATCAGGAAAGGGGTATAGGTGCCTCAAGACTCGCACCACCAGGTTCAGCTGGTACCCCTCAACCATCAGACTCCTCAATGACAAACTCAATCAGGGACTCATTTAAGGACTCTTGTGCACTTTATAGATTTTCCTTCCATTTATTATCTGTAAACAGTTATCTGTTTAAGCTGTGTACAGTTTATTTTTGCACTACCAATTATTAATTCTGCCTCGCCCGAGGGTTGTATGTGATTTCATGTATGTGCTCTTGACAATAAATTTGAAATACTTACCGGAATATAATTAGCATTGATGTAGTCATCTTCACACTGTAGAGAGGTTAATTTCACGCGGCTGAAGTCATCTGAAGAGACAATGGTATCAGCAAGATACATTACACCTTGTCAAGTGAAAGGATAGGTAACTGCTTAAGGGAGAGTTGGCATTTAGCTGTTAAGATGTAGTCCTCTTAGTCCCCCTTGCCACTGGATCAAGACCTTGCTGCTTGGTATGCAGTGGTCAAGAGAAACCACAAGGAAAATTACAATTTGCAGCTTGACGTTCAGGGCCTGAACTACCAGTCTCACAGATGACCCCAACTGAAATGCTCTTAGGATCGAAAGGAAGCACCATTTCAGTTAGTGCTGGTAGAATTCAAACAATAAATGATTTCAATGCTCAGCTACATATCTGCTCAAAACAGGGCTCTTTGTATTGTATCCCATCAACGAACCTTTTAAGGAAATGTTATCAATTTCACACCTGTACGTTGCTCTGGTGTTGGTTTTAATGAAGAACAATGTGCCATAATCATATGTTCCAGATGGATGACTTTTAGAAGGCCTATCAATGGGAACAGTCTTTCTCCAGAAGCACAAAACATGCTGTGTCCTTGTTGTTTCTGGCCAGTCCATTTATCGCCCATCTTTGCTTGTTGGGTGGGGGGGGGAAGGGAAGGTATTTGTATAATGATGTTAGGATTTATTCATTACTTAAAACCCAATCTCCATGAGATTTCGCCCATCAAAATCCTCTCACAAAACACTCCCTATCAGTGGTTCTCAACCCTTTTTTCCACCCACAGATCACCTCAGTTATTCTTTTACCACCCCTCTGGGTGCTCATCCAATTGGCCACAAGAAATAGGAGCAGAAACGGGCTATTCAGCCCTGCCATTTAATCACGAGCGGATTCATTTTCCCACTGTCTGGCCTTCTCCCCATAACCTTTGATGCCCTGTCAACCTATCAATCTCTGCCTTAAATCCACCCACTGGCTTGGCCTCCACAACCTCCTGTGGCTGCAAATTCTACCCTCTGGCTAAAGAGATTCCTCCACATCTCTGTGCCAAGGGGGCACCACCTTTCAATCCTGAAGTTGTGGTCTCTGGTCCTGCTCTCTCCCACTATGGGAGACAACCTTTCTACGTCTACTCCGTCCATGCATTTGAACTGTTTCAATGAGATCCCCCCCTCCCTCTGAAAATCCAAATTTTCTCTCCATTTCCTTTATTTGCCCAGCTTCTCTCCTCTTTAATTACTTGCTAGCTTTGCAATTTTGAATTATACTCAAGTAGTGAGTCGCCCAACACACCACTCTTTATTGCACCATTCTGTTCCTCTTGCAAATAGATTTTCAAGAGGACACATGACAGTAAAGATGAACGTCTGCAATACAGCATGAAACCATTAGAAAAGTATAGGAGGTCGTTTTGTTTAAGGAAGGCATATCGGTAATTAACCATTGGCAAAGATGACATTTAAAAACACCTTGCATTTCATAAAAATGGCAGTTCATTTCTAATTACACTCAAGAAAACGATCATTGAATGAATGTCTCACTGCGTGGCTTCAAATACTCACATGGCAGTATATTAGTGTAACGATTTTTACATCGATTGGCTGGAAGTTCAGCTGTATCATGCGAGATATCTTGACCAACTAGCTTTAGATCCTGGCAATGAAAACCAGTATGGGACTCAGTTCAACATCAATAAAATGATGAGGGGGGGGGGGGTGGGGGGGTGGCTTGGGAGGAGGGAGGGGGGGGGGGGGAGAAAAAGTCACTGTATATGTGTGAAAAAGTGTATATCATGGCTAATGTGATTTATGGTGTGAAAAATAAAAAATTTTAAAAAAATAAAATAAAATGATGAGAAGGCACTGGCAAAGATCCAAGGTTCAAACACTGAGAGAGTTAAATGTTTGCTAAACCAAACCAAAACATTTAAAAGGTGAGTCAATAATCAAGGAAAATAAACTGGATTTCCAGACAAGTTATATGACCTCCTGTAATGGCTGCATTACTTTCTGACAACGGAGTGCACAGAGCCTTCCTGTCTATAGAATGGGAGAGCAAAGATGTTCAGGGTTGGTGCGGAAGGAAAGGATGGATCAATAAGGTCGAATACACAATCTCCTCTCATGTACAACCATCTATCCAGCTTGTGAGAGGAATGAACATATTGGAAACAATTGATTATCTGGCTAGTACCTCGTCTCTGAAGACAATGATCTGTTTTATAAAGTGGAATAAATTTCTTACCTCAAACTGCAGAGAGAATTTGTAATCTGAGTCTTTTGACATTTCCTTGAGATACATTTCAAAATCGTCCAGCTGAACAGGGCTTCGATAAGCAAACAAGAAAAAAAAATTGTTTATGTAACCCATCCAATTGATGTTTGAAAGGAATTAAGCAATATTAATAAATGCATTGCTACGACAATGCCAAAAATCCTAAAATGTAGCAATGAAATTAAATTTGCTTGCCACACTTTTCACCAGATTCAGTTAGTTCAAACAGTAATCTAGAAATAAAATGCTTTCATTCAAAGAAATGTTCTCCCAGTAGGATTATCGGGAAGACAGGAGACTGGTCCACCAGAGAGACTGCTTCTACTTCCAATCTAACTACCTCAATTATCATTACAATAATCTCACCACAGAGCAAAGCCTTACGGCAAACCAAAGCTCAATCGCAATGACCTTCCATGTCCATGAGAAAGTTACAACCACAAGTCTCGATCTTGAGGCAAGTTCCCCACCTACCGCAAACCTCTCCTGACTTGGATGTAAAATCGGTTTTTGACTTCCATTTTGCCAGAATAAATTAACCTGGATGTCTCAATATGTTCAGTAATAACTAAGCTTGGCCCCGACAATTTAAGTACAGCCTGCTTAAAAAAAAATCTTCATCCCCTGTTTCTACGGGGGCTTTCCCAAGCTCCTCTGTTACCAAAATATCCTGTTTGTGTTCAACTTCCAGGAGGCGCAAAATTGTTTAAATGTATTGGATTATTCTGGCTACAATTTGTCAAATTGTTTTTAAACCATTTGAAACCTGGATGATGGGCTCTTGCTACACAACTCATCATCTGAGTCACCAGGTACAGAGCAACAGCCCAAGAACGAAAGGTGACCGGGTAATCAGCATCTCTAACCACTCCACTCCCCACACACACCAAGGAACAGTGCCACAACCCAACCTTACATCCTGTTCTGGGTAAAGAATAAAGACAGAAAAAAAAACCAACCTACATTATTACACAAGGAGAAGCTTGAGTGAGATATATTGTCAAAATTGATTGGGGTTTGTTTCTTTTCATCTCCCTTTGTCACTGAAAATAACAAGCTATATGTGGTCACAGTGTCATCACTTATGTTCAGTGTGCTGACTTCATAGAAACTAAATCTGGAAATGGGTTCTGTCTTCATATTTTAGTTTTCTTCCACTTGAGAGAGATAAACCGGCGGACAATTATGTCGATCACACACTGGAAGGTCTGCTCTGTGACACTAATCGGTATGGCTGGTGAATTCAGGGACCAACGGTTAATCACAGGATGGGTAAACTTGGTATAAGGCCTGACATTAGCAAGGACTGTAGAAAGATCCAGGGAGACCCGCACCTCTTCCATGCGTACAAGCAATCATTGTGCAGTCTGATTTAAGTGCATTAAAGTAGCAGCGAAACTGTGACAGGAACAGAAAGGCCAAAGTGCCTGTTCCATGCTGTAAGAGCCTGAGACCTTGCATCTTATTACCGAATGCCCTGAAACCACTGACAAAGATACATTCTTCTCAGATTTAATTCAGATAGTGTCATTTGATGACACAGGTGCTGGAGTCGGAAGCTAAACACAATCTGCTGGAGGAACTCAGTGGGTCGAGCAGTGTCCGTGGGAGGAAGAGACTGGCCAAAGTTTCAAGCCAAAGCCCTTCATTCAGCCTTGACGAAGGGCTCCAGCCCAAAATGTCAACCATTGTTTTTCTCCCATTGATGATGCTCGACCCGCTGACTTTCTCCAGCAGGCCTAAACTAAACGACTTCAACCTGCAAAGAAATTCCAAGCTCCCCCTCTAAATCACCTGCCATAATTGCTTAGACGATGGCATTATGTCTCAGATCACCCCTGAAAGCAAAAAATAACTTTTGTCCTGATAATATTTTGAAAATTTTGATTAAACAACAGATTCATCTTATAAATTCCATATGATATAGCCCTTGTTGTATAACATCTTGTTATGTGCTGCTGGCACCTTTCTGGGGATACGACTCAGTTCCACTATCTCCTGTCTAATATTTACTGAACCAGGCATCTTATTGATCCACTGAATATCCCTCTCTCTTCCAATCTCTTATAGTTCTAACTCTTTTGTTGTTTGGTGCTGAAGTCAAATTTGCCAAAACTGAACTCCATTGGCTCCAATCTATTTCTATGATATTATAATTCAATTCTTCATCTGCATTACATACATCGTTTTGCCACTGGCAAACTAGGATGTGAAACTTTCTATTCTTTACAATTATGCTGAAAGTTGCAGCTCCAACAAGATAGATGTGAGAGAGCACCAGTCAAATCCAGACACTTATTAACACAAGTCCACAAAGTCTATCTTCTCAGTTGGTTTACTTGGAACTTCAGTGCAAGACATTGGTGAGATTGCACCTGAGAGTAGTGTGTGCAGTTCTGGTCACCCAGATGTATGAAGGACAGCAATAAGTTGGAAGGGGTTCGGAGGGGATTCACCAATATGGTGCAGGGACAATAGGGCTTGAGTTCTAGGGAGAGGTTCAATAGGCTGGATCTTTAGCATTGATCTGCAGGGTCCTAACACTGACAGGCTCTGCATTGGCTTTAAAGAGCCAGTGAAAGGAGCTGCAACCACGGGATTTGTCTCCAACATGATAGAACCTGTTCTGGGCAGTATACTATGAGGGGTTTCAGACTCCAGGGGAGCAGTGGACCAGCGCAAGGCACCAGAAACAGGGAGAACACCCTCATTGAGAAGGAAAAGCATTAGAGATGACCGTACAGGACAGGGACCACAGCAACGGACCAGCGAAGGGCTCAGCAGCTGAAGGGCCTACACAGGCCGTTGATAACCTGCGGTCAAAGGGCCCACACAGGCTGCGAGCCGCCGGAGACTTGTCTCATGGGAACCAGGTATCGGAGCCGGGATTTGAGAGGGTGCTGGGTGCAAGAAGGGCCATTCTTCCTGATCGAACGAGGTTGGAAGTTTTAGTCTGGAGCTCGGGTTGTTGACCATGTGAACTGGAGCCTTTGCGGCTGCAGGTGCTGCTGGAGTGCCGGAGGCGAATCCACGGACACTCAGTGTCTCTGAAGGGACTCTCTTTCTCCTATTAGGGGCATTGGGTAATGGTGATGATGACTCTTTGCCTTACGGCAGACACAAGTTGAAGTATACCAAGTGTATCACATTTTTAGTGTATTATTACGTGATAATAAAAGGGACCTTTTGAACATTTTAGAGCAAAGGAGGCTGAGGGCTGTCCTTATTGAGGTTTTTGTAAATGGTGATGGTCACAGTCCATTTCGCAAGTTGGATGGCTCCAGAGCTAGAGGTGAGAGGAGAGAGATTTAAGAGCGACCTGAGGGGGAACCTTATCACTCAGGCTGTGGTCTGCATGTGGAATGAACTGCAGAGGAAATTCAAAAGGTATTTGGGGACAATTTGGGGATAGGGAAGGGCTGAGAAGGACAGTTATCAAATTTAGGCAAATGGGACCAGCCCAGAATGCCGACTTGGTCAGCATGGACAAGTTGGGCCAAAGAGCCTGCTCTGTTTGCCATGGTTAAGACAACTGAATGTATTTGCACATTCAACATTTCTGATGCCTACTTCCTCACATTTGAATTCTGAGCAATAAAGAGAAGGGATGTGGTTTGCAGCAACTCACAAGGTCATCAATGACTCTCGTTCTTGAAACTACTGATATTTATTTTGCAATACAGCACTTCACACAAAATGATTTTCAATCAGTTAAAAAATTTAACACAAAAACATACTTGGCTAGTCTCCTCTTCTTCAGTGCGTATTTATTCCTGTAAGCAAAGAATTTGATAAAATGATTAAAGGAGAATCAGTTTCTACCTTCACTGAGGAAGTTTCATTATACAGCAATCTCAAAATTTGGAAAATGTACTATGCCAAAATACTGCTAACAGCCAAGCACACTCAGCCAAGCTATTTAAACCATCTTCCTCTTTTATCAGTTGCCCTATCACTAACATCAGCCCTGTACTCCTCAAGGTGAAGATGTCTGAAGCGTCGGGGCTGGCAATTAGTAAATGGCGAACAATTGGACATGGGTAAACTAGAGGGTAAATTTAACTTCCACAACAAATTATTAGTTACTAATGCATTAATATATTAGTTTTGGAAGCAGATATCAGTTTTTTTTATCATGTATTGATGAAATGTGTGTGGTACTAATGTTATTTATGTACCTCAGAATGTTAACAGTTTGTTATTACTGTATCTTAGAATGTAGATACATCTAATATACATTTGTGCATGTTTGTCTGTTCTCCATGCGAATCAATATGGAGCACTCTAGAAATGTCCAAGGAGGTTCAGCAGGGGTAATATTTGATGCTCAATGTCATGACCACATTGAATTTAACCTTTAAGGTCATATGAAGTTCAAAAGTTCAAAAAAAATTTTTTTTTTAACTTGCACCAGGGACACCTCAATTAGTTACAGCACTGGGCATCAAAGTACATTCAGAATAAAAACAAGTGGCCAAACAATAGGGGCCCAAAAAAAGCGAAGCAACATGGGCAGAAGCTCTTCACAAGCCCGCGGAGTTAGATAAAGAAGAAAGCAAGAGCCAGCAGAGGAACATCAGTCTCGCCTCACTGTTGACGCTTCCAGACAGGCAAGGGGCAGAGAGCGGGAAACAGAGCTTCAGCGATGCCCCCGTCTCAGTGCTCAGGCCTCCAGACAAACAAGGAGCAGTCAGCAGGAAAGTGAGGAGCAATGCCAAGCCCGCCTCAGTGCTGATGCATTCCATGAGCAGGCAACAAGTCTGCTGCGGAAGAGGAAACAAGACTCCAAGCAACGTGAACAATGTAGTCAACTATTGAGTGTTTTATTTTCCGAGCAATGCAAGTCTATTAATATTTTAAACACTGGCAATATATATTACCATTGCATTTTAAATGTGCCATATTTGTAGGCATTAACTAATTTATGATGCAACACGTCTCACGTCTCTTGTAATGCAATAAATACAGTTGAATGTGCTTTGTACATGCCCAGTTGTTTTAATTTTGCAATATTATTGGCATTAATGTCAAATCTTGCACTGGAGTAACATTAATTTCTCTCGCAATGTATTTGCATTCATTTCTATTTTAATTCATTTTCATCAGTTACCATTAAATAGTGCAGGCACCAACTAACGTGTTATTGGTCTATGCAATGAAATAAGCATAATACTTAATCAACGAATCAGACACCTGAGGATTAATGTTTGATTCAAGGTGAAGGCAGTTTCAACTCATGATAGACAAGATTCTAGTTTGGAACCAAAAGCACAAACTGATTACAAAAGTCACTCGAGATTTGTCATTCTTTGAAACATGGACGTCTAAATGCCCTGCTCTGCCCCAGTTGGCTCATGACACTGTTTTGTATGATCCAACAAAGTTTCTGGATCAGGGTTTCATATATTGACCCAATAACAGCAAAGGAGCAATGATTATATATTCAACTCAGGTTGGTGAATGAAACAGAAAGGACAACCTTCCTGTAATGCCACCCTTCTAAGTGATTGTTTGCAAGACTGGGAGTTGTTGTTGCAGAGGCAAAGTTTGACCAATGTACGTAATGAAAAAATTCTTGAAGTGTGTACAGAATAATTATCTCAATGGTCTTTAGCTTAAGCACCCTTGGTTATGAGAACCAATTCCAAATGTTGGGACTATTTATGATAAAGATCAAAAACAGTGGAGATGAAAACAGAGTTGGGTTGGCTGGGTTAATGTTAACAGTGGCCTTTGGAGCACATGTACAAAAATAAACCAACTGGCTTAAAACCCAGTGATTTTTCTTTTCTTTCTGAAGACTTGCACACTTTCTTGTGGTATAACTGAGAGAAACTGGAGAGGTATATGGCATAGAACTCTACAGCACAGCACAGGCCCTTTGGCCCCTGATGTTGTGCCGACCCACCCTACCTCGTAACACGTCTATGAACCAAGTCCATCGTGGTTTAAGAAGTAAGATATCCCATGGGTTTGTAATGGTGCGGCTAAATGGAGGAATTAAAGTTGTTCCACTGTCCTCCATCTCTAAAGATTTTAGAAGCAATAATAATCATTTTTCCAGTGGTCACAGCGATACCACAGAATTGTGTCAATTATCGTTTATTTCTTGCTGCGAATTTCTTGGGAGGATGCCTGGAAATATGGTCTCTGATTATTTATAGTCAAGAATAGTGAAGATCTTTTACTTTCTTCAGTTTACCTTTAAGCTCTCTCTGCCTTTTCTTCAGACATGCAGGCAGAGAGAATAGGGATTAATTATTGATGGAGCAATGCTCTAGACTGCCTCATTAATGTCTTGTAAATTTCTAAAAAGGCACAGGATACAGAGCTTTGAGAAGGATTCATTATCCTGTTGTATCCTTCAGTGGCACAGAATCGTAAACAATTAGTTAAAAGCGGTTGCAAATTTTACAAGTGTTACCCAGCATAGAACTTCCCCTGATTTTTTTAAACAGTAATAGCTCTACATAGTGATCCAGTTATCAACTTTGCAGCACTCATAAAAGTTATTTACTCACAGAACAACCAGATTCCCTAAAACCAGACTAATACAGAAGTTTCACTCGGCGCAGTGTGAAAGCTGCACCAAATCCCTCAGATAAAAGAGACATACCAGTTCGTACCCTACCACTGGTGACATCAGGAGGAGTTTTATGCTGGAAAATGTGAGGTGATGAATGAAGATGCTGCCAAAAAAAATTAGAGATCAAATTCCCCAGTTGGGTGTGTAAAGTTTCTCATCTTCAGGTTAAACCAACTTTCAACTGCCAAATGCATTTTTAAAAAATTTATGAATACATTTCTGGCCCATTAAATTCCCTTACTGATATAATTTTCACCAACAACTTTTATTATTGATGAATGCCAACTTAACTCTTTCCATCCCACCAGCCTGCCCACCAAGCCGTGCAGCCAGCCCGCCCATGCCAACAGTCCACCCACAGCACCAGCCCACCTACGCCACCAGTCCACCCACAGTGCCATGTGGCCGGCCCACCCACCACACCATGCTGCCAGCCTACACTGGCTCAATTCAAGATCTGCCACCTTGTCTTTGCAGCCATTCTCAGGCTCAAACTTGAGTGACCTTTGATTTGGTTCCTTCATTCATCACCTGCCCTTCGTCTCCTTGTTGGCAGCCCTCAGTCCTCCATATCTGAAACTCTTGCCTCAAGTCTCTTAATTCCCCCTTTCTTCCTTCGACTCCCTAAAATGGATACCTTTATCACTGGTACAGATGTGCCTTTCTTTGCCTTGGTCTAAATAGAGCAATTTGGGAAGTCTCTCCCCAGCAAAAAAGGGGAATATAAATGCAAGTAGTGAATATCATAGTCGGTCAATTCTTTTCCGTTTCCCTTGGCCGACCTAATCCCAATGGACAATCAAATGCACATTGCTAACAAATGCTTCTTGGAATTATCCTCAAATTTTTAGCCAATGCTTCTTAAGACACAGACATGGGAGAGCTCAGTCCTATTTTTAAAATGCCCCAAAAAGGACAAGGGAAGATTAAAATAAACTTACCAAGGGTTAATACCAAAGGCCAAAAGATAGTCAGTCCAAAAGCATGATGGGAGCAGTGCAAGAACAGCAAAAATACTTCTACGCCTGAGAAAATGCAACACAGACATATACACAGAGTCTCGTTGATTAATAAAAGAGATAATTGCCTGTGATTAACATACATATAGACAGATGTTGTTAGGTACCTGATATAGAGATTATGTGCCAACCGCAGACAAACTGCAGAGGGTTACGATGAGAAATGCAGACACAATTAAGCACAAAGTTAATATAATTAATAGTTTCAGTCACACAAGCAGGCAGAAAATTATATTTATTTCCTTTATTCCATGTTTGACTTGCTTTCTCATATATTATCAAGTTAGGCAGTTTCCTCTTTATATATTTTTTATCCAGTTTTAGCTAACTGGAAAACGCCAGGAAAATAGTTACGCGGAAATTACTTCGAAAAGCTGCCTAAATGCAACCTTTTACACACTGAAGAGAATTCCTGCCACTGGGTCTCAGTTTTAAATCTATTACAGTGACCAGACCTGATGCAAGAAGAGCCGTAGTTTATTCCACTGCTCAAACACACAAAAAACAAATCATGTTCTAGCTTGGGCAAGTACGTAAAAGGGAGATTGAACATTGTGCCTCGTTGGCTTTGCTGTAATGAGCAAAGTGGGTGACAGATAAGAGTGTTACAACTTAAGTTCATCATTAGTCTTTGCACAATACAAAGACTTCATACGTTGGGAGAATTGAGTTACTACACTCCTGTTGGAAGTATGTGAGCGAGATGGTAACAGACAGCAAAAACTATAAAATGTGGCATATCCACTGCAAAGCCATAGAGGTGCAGCAATGGAACAGTCCCAAGTCTGCATTGACCATGGACACTCATTTTTACTCTTATCTTAACAAACTCACTTGAACCACTCCCATCAACTTCCCTCAGATTCTAACACTCATCTGCAGAACGAGGGGCAATTTACAGCGGGCCATTTACCCACTGACCTCCAGATCAGCCATTCTCAACCTTCCCCCCTTCCCCCCACCCCCCCCAGCACAATCCAACCAGGAGTCTGCTCAAAGCTTATGGTCCTCCCCTCCCTGCAAAGCAGTCAGGTTTTGCTTCCCTCTCCTACCAAGGGCTCCTGTTCGTTGAGAATGGCTGCTCTGGATTGTTTGGATGTGGGAGGAAACTGGAGTACCCGGTCACAGGTATAATCTGCACACGGACAGCACTGTAGGACAAGCCTGAATCCGGGTAACTGGAGCGGTGAGGTACAGTTACATTGCCTCTACTACTGCATTTATTGTTCAATTGCCAGCCGTCCAACCCATCCCCATTTCATCAGCGCTGACCAAATTCTCCTCAGAAAACAGCAGTTTACAGCTGTTCATCCATTTTCTCTGCAAAATCAATGCAAGAACTGAACCTATTGCCGGGAAATTCTCGCCAGACATCTCGTGCACTACCCAGCATTTCGGATCTGCTGAAAGAGGTTGGAGAGATGAGCATTATTTGAAATGGGAGTGGTAAACAGTTGCTTGTGAACCATTAAGAAGAGATTTGTTTCAAACCATGGAGGTTCTTAATGCTTCAAGGCTTAATTGGACCTTGCGTGTTGATGTTTGGACCTCAGCAACAATGACAGTTCAGTCAAGCTCACCAAAAGTGGACCAATTACCAAAAACCCAAGGTGCTGAAACAATGGTTGCCATATCAAAAAAATAATCAAATTTTGCAATGGAATTATTGAAGTTCAATTCTGAAAGTATTGCAAAGCCGATGAGGGGGACACATGAGAGGCTGCAGATGCTAGAGTAAAAACACAACCTGTTGGGGGAACCCAGCGGGTCAAGCTGCATCAGAGGGGAGAAAAAGGGAAAGGGTTGGTGTTTTCCAGCTGGAACCCTTCATCTAGTTTTCACCCAAAACGTCGACCAGCCTCTTTCTCCCCTGCTGCTCCTCCACCCGCAGGGGTTGGGGGTCTTCTTTTTAAATTTTATACAAGAACCCTCGGCTTGATTCTCTGGGCACCAGAGTGGCAGAGGTCATCGAGTCACAGCCTCACCACTCCAGTAACACCGGTTCGATCCCGACCTCGAGAGCTGTACCAGAAAGTGCCCATTCCCTTTGTGGGTGGCCACATGGGCTTTATCCAGCTGCTCCTGTTCCCTCCTGCATCCCAGAGAGCTGCAGGTTGATCAACCACTGTAAATTGCACCTAGTGAGTGGTAACGTGGGGAGAGATTTTAGAAATGACGGAATATGATGGGTTTAGTGGGTTCAGCACAAACTTTGTGGATCAAAGGTCTGTTTCCATGCTGGGTGACTTGAATCTAAACCAATTTGAATGTGACCACAGAGTTAACTTCCCTTTTTGAAATCTCCAACTGATGGTGCAAGCTGTTTAAAGGCCAAGTTCAGCGATGGTTTCAAATTGTGAGTCAGTTCCCAGTTCTATGCTTGAAGGTAACAAGTGACCCCTGACCATTCATTGGGTAACACTGGGTTATCACAAATTAAACCAAACTTAACTCAAACTAGATAAAACACAAAAGTCTGCAAGCACCATTATTGAAGTAAAAAAAACAAAATGCTGGAGAAACTCAGCAGGTCAAACAATGTAGTTTATATAGCAAAGTTAAAGATACATTACCCATGTTTCAGGCTTGAGCCCTTCATCAAGCTATGAGCAAAATGTCAGCAGGTACCTGAACAAAATGGTGGGGGGTGGGGGAGGTGGTTAGGGATCGGGAAAAGGAGCACAGTCCCACAGGCAGGAGGTAATAGGTGGATAATGGAGGGAGGGCCCACCAACAAACAAGGAGGAAAGGAGACAAGAGGGCTGGGGAAGAGAGGGAGAACAGGGAGTGGGCCGGCAGAAACCGGAGACGTCGATGTCAATGCCGTCCAGTTGGAGAGGGCCCAGACGGAAAATCGGGTGTTGCCCCTCCATTTTGCGGGTGGTCTTGGTTTGGCAGCAGGAGGCCATGGACAGACATGTCAGCGCAGGAGTTTCAATTCCCTGCTCCTGCTCCTTTCCCCACCCCCAGCATTTTGCGTGGCCTGCCTACATTTTGCTCGTACCTCGATGAGGGGCTCAAGCCCAGGACGTTGGTTTTGTACCTTTATCATTGCTATGTGAAGTGCACTGATGAGTTTCTCCAGCATGGTGTTTTTACTCAATTCAAACTAAACTTGGGATGAAAAGCTTAGGCAGAGTATTAAAACACGACAAGTTTCATGACTCCAGAAAGGCTCCTCAGTCTTTTACTTCACCTTTGAACGTACCAGTTAAACGGCAACTTCCCATCTCGTTCCAGAGTGGCAAAATTCACAAATATTCCTGCTCCACAATTTCTGTAAAACATTAAAATGTACAGTCTCAGCGTCTGCAAAGCCCCGCATCTCCAAGTGAAAGTGGATGGAGCAAATAGCCCCTTACCTGGCATGTTGCAAGTGCTTACGTCGGAGAATAAATAGTGTGACCAGCAGCAGTCCAATCAGTAGGATACTTAGAATCGCCAAGGCAGAGATCACCACCATGTTTGAACTGACGTCCAAAACTAGAAATTTAATGATTACCATTCTCAATTATCTCTATGCTTGTGATTTAAAAAACAACAATTCACCTCTCCTCACCGCTAATATTTTTTTAAAAAAGTGATGGGGTTTACCTGTTGAGACAATGATAAAAACTGGAGCGCTGTAATGCTCGTAGCTGACACTGGTCACGCTGCAGTTGTAGGAAGTCGAAGGAATGAGGTTGGAGAGTGTAACAATGGGGGAGTACACGATGACCTCTTCTTCCTGAGAAGATAAGAGAACTTCAAACTTTGAGATCCGATGAAAGAATTCCAATAGGGTAGATGAACAAGACCAGGTTGAAGCCTGAAATGTTCAGATTCATTAAACTCAATCCTTCCATTTATCTTCCACTGCTTGCTGGGTACACCATAATTATTCGGAACTGAACAAAGAAAAATTAAGCATTCAACTCTGCTGCTCTGAGATGATATTTTACCTTGCTGTGTTAATCTCATATTCCTTGACGCCCTCCAAAATCAACACATTTTACCCACCCTCCTCAGCCTTTCCGTTCAGAGGACTCCAAACAGCCTCCACTCTCTTACATAATAAAGACACTTCGCCTTCTCCTGAAGTTTCAACCGTTCATTCTGCCACAACAAAGGTTTGGACAGTCAGGGGAGAGAAGAATTGGCTCTGAACACCAACCATTTAAAAAACAAACAAAATCCCTGCATTTACCCTGTGAAGGTCACTGTGGATTTTACGGCTTCCATGAGATTACCAGTCATTCTTCCAATTTCAAGACAGCAAGACCTGACCTGCCTAATCTCTCCTCATGACGAGAAAACCACCATCCTAAGAATTAATCTGGTGAATATTTGTTGCCCTCCTTCTGTCACAAGCATGTACAGTGAAACCTCGTTAGAATGTGATTCGTTAATCCGCGGAATCGCTTATAGCGCGGGTGTCTGTGGACCCCAAACATTGATTTTAGGAGGCCAGGCTAACAGCCACAAACTCAAAAATGGACTCGTATGACTCATTTACAAGATGTGTTTGTTAATATGTGGAGTTTAAAGGTCGTATTATAGGGTTTGAGTCACAGTATTCTGTTTTCCTGCTTCCTGAATCATGAGGTATATGCATCTGTTCCACGACTCGGCTGTAACGCGGTATGAAATCTTGGACACCAACTACTGCGTTCTAACGAGGTTTTACTCTACTTTGTTTGGTAGGATGGTCGCACCTATCCACTACATTCCAGAGCCCTTTATAATTGGACCACTAATCATAGGTTGTGAAAAACACAAAAAAGCTGGAGGAACTCAGCAGGTCACGCAGAGTCCATTAGGAGGTCGAGATATATAACTAATATCAAGAAAAGTTTAGTGTCATCTGATTGCACAAGTACAACCCGAAGAAAGAACGTTCTCTGGTCCTCGGTGCAAACCACACAGACACGCAACCTGACATAACACACATACAGACAAACAATACACACGCAGGGACAAGTTTTCATATACACAAATAAATAAATAAATAAGGTTTCATGAATATGAGTGTCTCGGAAGGTTGATGCGAGCAGTTTCTTTGGTCGTTCAGCATTCTCCTTGCGTGTGGGAAGAAGCTGTTCCGCTCTGATACTCCTGGATCTCCTTCCTGACGGAAGTATGCTATTTGCAGAGTGAAAGGGGTGGGGGATGTTCTCAATGATTTTGCGTGCCCTTTACAGGTAACAATCTGGGTAGATCACTTCAATTGGTGGAGGGTGGGGTGAGGGACTCCAGTGATCCTCTCTGCCACTCTTATGGTCCTGTGGATTTACCGATCAATTTCTTTGCAATAACCGTACCACATTGTGACACAGCAGGCCAGGGCAGTCTTGATAGAGCTCCTGGAGAAGGTTGACATGATGGTGGCTGATAGCCTTGTCCGCTTCAGTCTTCTCAGGGAGTGCAGTCGCTGCTGTGCCTTCCTGACAAGTGAGGAGTAGTTGTGCGCCCACGACAGGTCACTAGTTAAGTGAACGCCAAGGAACCTTGTGCTCTCCACCCTAGAGTTGTCGATGTGCAGTAGAGGGGGTGGGTGGTCCTGAAGTCCACGATCATTCCCTTTGCCTTATCCACGTTGAGACTTGGGTTGTTTCTCTCACACCCGAACATGAGATTTTCCACCTCTTGAGGCGGAAACGTTTTGGGCCTGAGCCCTCTCTGCATCTTCCTGAAGGCGGTTTGCTTTGCCTTCTTAGCCTTAACCGTTACCCAATCTGTACCCAGCAGTGCTATTGCTTGAGGGTAAATATGCAACTCCCACCAATGTTTTTTTTTTGTATTTTGCCTTTTTCTCCAGCTCTACATTAATTGATTCTATTACTAGAAGTTCCACACTATGGTCTTTACCCCATATTTTAATATCAGAGATGCTATCGCTTCCTTTTCTATTCAAAAAGTTAAATGTCCTGGAATGTTTCCTTCCCAACCGATTTGGTCACGCCCATTCACTTGTGGCATTCATTCACCCACCCTATCAGAATTCTGCCTGCATTCAGATGAAGAGCCTTTAAACACCCCCCCCCCCGACTCTAGATGAAGTTGCCTTCATGTTCCATCGCTTCCTGATACACTGCCTCACTCCTCATTTTGCTACCCTGCGCACTTTCTAAAATTCTCTTGAACTTTCTAAACTTTTCTATTTAACTTTGTTTCTTCTAATTTTTTAAAAAAAATCGAGTTATATCAGAAAAGCAAACAAAATAAAAGCAGTAAATCAATTGCAAGGAAACCTTTGCAGATTTACAAACAATAACATATGGTACAGAAGCAATATGACTTAATTCTAAATCCAAGAAAGGGTAAACTATATGCAATGTTGTGAGGAAAGTAAGAAAAATAAATTAAAAAGAAAAAAAACTTCAAACCCTCAGCAATCACAATTAAAATTCATATTGTGTGTAGTGTTAAAACCGAACAAGCGGCCTCAGGAGATCCAAACAAGCACATCCAGTGGCATTCAGCATCGCACCTGATGAGTCAAATTATGGAAGTGAGCTAGAAATGGGCCCCAAGTCTTATCAAAAGAAATCTTGATTTTCGTGACATTATGCCTAATTTTCTCCAGATTTTAAAAAAGGACATAATATCTAATAGCCATTCATGATGTGTAGGTGGGAACTCATCTTTCCATTTTAACAGAAATGCTCTTGTTGCTATACATTGCTATAACCTGTCTTTGATGGGAAGATAAAATAATATTTAAATCTTAAGAAAAACCAAATAATGTAATTACCAGACATGGATCTAAAGTGATCGTAAAAATGTTTTTTTTAACTACTGGGCTATAAACATAAGAAATATGTTACTTTTGTTGCATTGTGAAGACAGACAACTTATCCTAATTGGATTGAGATGGAGTTGATCTACCTCCCTATTGGGGTCATCTTTACCTATCTCTATTCAAAAATCAACAAAGAACATTAATAATGACACATAGATTGAAGATCTGGAATCAATTCAGAAATTTTTTCAGGATTACAGGATTTATAGTTACAAGTCCTATAATTACTTATCTAATTACTTATTTCAACCAGCTATTATATGGCAAGCTCTCCACTGGCCACCGTGACAGAGGTGCACCAAAGAAAAGGTACAAGGACTGCCTAAAGAAATCTCTTGGTGCCTGCCACATTGACCACCGCCAGTGGGCTGATCTCGCCTCAAACCGTGCATCTTGGCGCCTCACAGTTCGGCAGGCAGCAACCTCCTTTGAAGAAGACCGCAGAGCCCACCTCACTGACAAAAGACAAAGGAGGAAAAACCCAACACCCAACCCCAACCAACAAATTTTCCCTTGCAACCGCTGCAACCGTGTCTGCCTGTCCCGCATCGGACTTGTCAGCCACAAACGAGCCTGCAGCTGACGTGGACTTTTACCCCCTCCATAAATCTTCGTCCGCGAAGCCAAGCCAAAGTATAAGTATAAGAGGAAGAAGCTTCTTCACTCAGGGAGTGGTAGCTGAGCGGAATGACCTTCTGGAAGAGATAGTTGTGGCAGGGTCAATTCTGTCATTTAAGACAGGGGTGTCAAACTCAAATTTACGGAGGGCCAAAATTAAAAACTTGGACTAAGTCGAGGGCCGAACTAAATATTTATTGAAAATTTTCAACAACATCTGGATGTTTTCTCTTCTTTCAACATATGTAATATTAAACTTTAGGATATAACTTTAGGAGGATAATGTTACAGGTCAGGAGTAGGTAGCTCAAGTTCACCCTTTGCTTGACCTGAGGGAAACCTATTTGGTCCCTGTGGAGATGTAGTCAGCATTCATAGGCTGTGTCCATTTTGGCCTGCATCAGGACTCAGCATTTCCTGCTCACTCCTCAGGCTCTAGGCCTCTATTCACCCTCGACCCACCATCTCTCTACCTGACCAGTCCTTTACCCAACCTCTACTCACCCCTCACGCCACTCGCTCTGCCTCTACCCACCCCATCCTATACATGCCCCTCTACTGCCTCTCCCCTCAACCTGTTCCTCCCTCTACCCGTCTCTCACCCTCTAATCACCCCTCCCCTACCTGCCCTGCCCCTCCCCTTTTACCTCTTCCCTATCCACCCCTACTTCTACTCATCCCTCCCTCTAACTGCCCCTCGCACCACCATAACTTCCCCTGCCCATTACTCCTCACCTACACCCTCTGCCCACCCCTGCTTACCCACCCACTCAGGCCCAGCGCGCTGCAGATCAGCCTTTGCGGACAGCCACCATCTCTCTCTTCACGTGCAGGGCCGAACCAGCCGTCCCTGGGGTCCGCGCGGGTGCAAGAGCTGAAGGCCGTGGCGACCGGGAGAAGTGCGCTCGCGCTGTGGAAGGGCCGTCCGGTGCCAGTCGCGTGGGGCTCGCGCTGCCCGGGGGACGTGCGCAGCCTGCCATGCACGTCGCGCCGACAGGAAATCACAAGCGCTCGCCAATCTGCCGCACCGCTCGACAGGTGGGAGAAGTGACTGGTTGTGCGGGGAGCCTTCCAACCGGCTTGCCAGCTGATGACATCGACAGACTTCTCGTGTTACAATTTCTCGTGTTACAATGGGGAAGGATGTGCAATGAAGGGGGAGGATGGTGGGGGTGACATGACCAAAAAACAGCATCAGCTCTCGCTACAGGGCGGGCCACCTCTAATACATTTTTGAAATGATCTTGCGGGCCAAAGGCCAGAGTTTGACATGTGTGAAACTGCCAAAGTGTTTGGCCTGGAAGTCAGCCTGAAGAAAACTGAGGTCCTCCATCAGCCCGCTCCCCACCATGACTACCAGCCCCCCCACATCTCCATCGGGCACACAAAACTCAAAACGGTCAACCAGTTTACCTATCTCGGCTGCACCATATCATCAGATGCAAGGATCGACAATGAGATAGACAACAGACTCGCCAAGGCAAATAGCGCCTTTGGAAGACTACACAAAAGAGTCTGGAAAAACAACCAACTGAAAAACCTCACAAAGATAAGCGTATACAGAGCCGTTGTCATACCCACACTCCTGTTCAGCTCCGAATCATGGGTCCTCTACTGGCATCACCTTCGGCTCCTAGAACGCTTCCACCAGCATTGTCTCCGCTCCATCCTCAACATCCATTGGAGCGCTTTCATCCCTAACGTCGAAGTACTCGAGATGGCAGAGGTCGACAGCATCGAGTCCACGCTGCTGAAGATCCAGCTGCGCTGGGTGGGTCACGTCTCCAGAATGGAGGACCATCGCCTTCCCAAGATCGTGTTATATGGCGAGCTCTCCACTGGCCACCGTGACAGAGGACCAAAGAAAAGGTACAAGGACTGCCTAAAGAAATCTCTTGGTGCCTGCCACATTGACCACCGCCAGTGGGCTGATATCGCCTCAAACCGTGCATCTTGGCGCCTCACAGTTTGGCGGGCAGCAACCTCCTTTGAAGAAGACCACAGAGTCCACCTCACTGACAAAAGGCAAAGGAGGAAAAACCCAACACCCAACCCCAACCAACCATTTTTCCCCTGCAGCCGCTGCAACCGTGTCTGCCTGTCCCGCATCGGACTTGTCAGCCACAAACGAGCCTGCAGCTGACGTGGACTTTTACCCCCTCCATAGATCTTCGTCCGCGAAGCCAAGCCAAAGAAGAAAGAAGAAGAACATGAGTACATGGATGTGAGGAGGTTGGAGGGTTATGGGCAAGGGAGTGGGTAGGTGGAACTAATGGAGTTTCACATAAAATGGTGTGGACTAGAAGGGCCTGTTTCCATTCTGTAAATTGTTATATTGTTATTTTAGATGCCAGTTTTCAAGAATGGATTTTTTTAATACAACAAAACATTTTGTATCCCTTCAACACTTGGGGATGACCTTTGACCCAGCAGATACTATCAAATTCGACATTTTGTTCACTAAAGCTTGAAATATTTCCTACTCGCCCTGACCCAAATTTTATCAATGAACTTTTTGAGATACAATTTACTCATAAAGGCATGATATTTGGTTCATATCATAAACTATTGAATATGAAAGCAATTTCTTTAAGTGGAATTAAAAATGAATGGGAGGATGATCCGAATCTCTCTTTCTCAGAAGAAGAATTACTTCAATTTTGGCCCTGATTTACGATTCCTCATTGTGCACTGGGCATTGTCTTATTCAATTCAAAGTGCTACATCATGTCCATTTCTCCAAAGTCAAACTTACACAAATTTATTCTGACATTAGTTCATTTTGTGACAAACGTAAGGTATTCGACGCCTCTTTGTTACATGTTTTGAACTTGCCCCAATTTGCAAATATATTAGACCGACATTTATTTTTAAATTTCCCCTTCTTAGAACCACAAATGCACCAACTAAAGCATTTGATTCTCCAGGACAATGGTGTCAACCTGAGTGAAGCGCATTCAATAAAACATCATCCTCTTTCCCCAATACAGGTACTAGTTTCAAGAACTAAAACCCTTTTCTCCCACACCAGTCTTTGAGTCACACATTCAGTTCTTTGATCGACTGGTCCCATACTAATTTGCATGCCACTAAAGCAGTAATTTTGAGATTCCACCTTTGTCCTTCTGGTTTTGTATTTGAACCCTAGCTGCGCATGTTTCTTTGGCAGAATCTTCTTGGCCCCTTCTCCAAAGCAGATCTGTTTCCCCACACAGATCTTTCCCTTCCATTACAAAACTGCATTCCAACCTCAAGAAGTGCTGAGTAGACAACACAATTTTTGGGACACACACTGGGGATGGTTGAGAACATTATCTTTCTCCCCATCTATACTCTCCTTCCCACCCTACCCCCCCCCCTTCCCCCCCAAATCCCCATCACATTTCTGATTAATGCATGAAATATGCCTTACTGGGAGTTTGTATTATCTATTCCAGTAGTTCTCAACCTTTTTCTTTCCACTCACATACCACTTTAAGTATTCCCTATGTCATAGATGCTTTGTGATTAGTAAGGGATTGCTTAAGGTGGGATGTGAAAAAGTTTGAAAACCACTGTTTTAATCGTACCTCATTGACTCATTATGTGCATCGTTTTATATCGCCAAAGGAAATGGGCCAATGACAATATTTCTCAAGCAAAATATTTCATTCACAATTGGGTCTAGAGCAGGGATTCTCAACCTTCCCTTCCCACTCTCATCCCTCCTTAAGCATTCCCTTATTAATCACAGAGCACCAACGGGATAGGGATTACTTAAAGTGGTATGTGAGTGGAATAAAGGTTGAGAACCATTGATCTAGTCACACAATATATGTCACTGTTGATTAAGAAAGGAAAATTAATCTTATATTTAATAGTTTCTTCATTGAACCCTTGCCTGGGTGTGAAATCATCATGTGAAACACAGATTCCGAAACCGCCATGCCAAAGGGGAGACGGGGATTTATGGAAAGTCATTCATATGAAGAAACATTGCTCTGAAAACAACTCAAGAAATTTGTGAGCTTTAAAGAGGTCTGATAACTTGATATTTCAAAATACTTTGAGCAATAATTTAAAGAATCTGACTTTCAAAACAAAACTGACTGACTTTAAAATCATCTCTTCAGAATGGTGCGTGAACTATAATGGTTTCGGTTTTGCCACACACACACATGCATAGTGGGGTTATGTTAGAGTTAAGTTTAGAGTTAAGTAAGAAGGGTTATGTTATTAATAGTTATTAATAAAAATTATTATTTTGAAGATACCATTGTCTTAGTGAATTCTGCTGCTGGTCTAGTATGTAACAAATTTATAGTGTTTGCACAATTACAAGAAAACCTTTACTATTATTTCCTAAAAATGCCATTTATTGCTTGCTTAATATTTAATCAATTGAGCTGGGGACAGACTTGGCAGGCAGCAATGGAACGGAAATGATTCCATTTATGTCCTGGACCCTTGGAGAACTGTGCTACAATGTGTATGCTAGGTACTGAGTACTGCCTCAGATTTAAGGGAAGGGATCTAATCAGACAGTGCGTCACTCTCTCTCATTCAGTTATCGGAGGCAGGAAGGGCAAGTTGAGTCGCTGATACCTCCTCGTCTCCTGATTCGGACGTGTATTTAGAAAGAGTGATAAAGCAAGTTACCCAAAATTTAAAGTAGTCAAAATATTTCAATGTTGTGGCTTAGTTTCCTCTAATTTATTTTCCATTTAGAAGGCCCTTCCAGCCCATGAGGCTATTCTGCCCAAATATATTTCTGTGAACGATTAACCTTCTAATCAGTATCAGAATTTATTGCCATGATCAAGTCACGAAATTTGTTGTTTTGTGGCAACATCACAGTGCAAACATTCATATAAACCACCTTACAACAATAAATAAAAATAAGGGGGCACAAAAAGTTGAAGTAAGGCAGTGTCTTTGGTTTATTGATCATTCAGGAATATGATGGCAGAGGGGGAAGAAACTGTCTTTGTGCCGCTGAGTGCTAGCCTTCAGGCTCCTGTACTTTTTTCCTGATGGTAGCAGAGTGAAGAGGGCATGGCCAGGGTGATAGGGGTCCTTAAGGATAGAGGCTGTTTTTTAAAGACGTCATCTCTTGTAGACGTCCTTGGTGGAGTGAAGTTTGGTGCCCATGATGTCGCAGGCTGAATCACCAAACATCTGGAGATTTTTTCTTGTCCAGAGCATTGGCACCTCTGTACCAGACAGTGACAATAAAAGATAAAATGCTCTTCACGGTAGAGCGATAACATTTTTCAAGATTCTTTGGTGACATACCAAATCTCCTCAAACACCTCACAAAGTATAGCCGCTGGTGAGCCATCTTCATGATTGCATCGACATGGAGGCTCCAAGATAGATCCTTGGAGATGTTGACATCCAGGAATTTGAAGTTCTTCAATACTGAGCCCTTGACGAGGGCTGGTTTGCGTTCTCCTGATTTCTTCCTGAAGTCTGCAATCATCTCCTTGATTTTGCTAATGTTGAGTGCAAGGCTGTTGCTGTGACACCACTCAACGAGCCAATCTATCTCCCTCCATTGCCACTTTTAATCCTGCCGAAACCATGGTGATATTGCCAAATTTGTAGATAGCATTAGATTTGTGCCTGGGCACAAAGACATGGGTGTAGAATGAGTAGAGCAGTGGGTGAAACACGCATCCTTGAGGCGCTTCTGTAGTGATGGTCAATAAGGAGGAGATGTTGTTTCCAATTTGCACTGATTGTGGTCTTCCAAAAAGGAGGCCAAGGGTATGGAGCTTGTTGACCAGCACTGAGGGAATAATGGTGTTGAAGGCTGAGCTATAGACGACGAAGAGCAGCCGTATGTATGAGATGATCCAGAGCTGAATGGAGAGCCAGTGATATTGCATCTGCTGTGGAGCGATTGTGACGATAGGTGAATTGTAGTGGGTCCAGTCCCTTTGCTTATGTACATGTTAATTCTGGCCATGACCAACCTCTCAAAGCATTTCATCACAGTAGATAGTCATCGAGGCAGCTCATTCTGCTCTTCTTGGGGACTGGGATGATAGATGCCCTTTTGAAGCAGGTGTGAACCTGTGACTGCAGCAGTGAGAGGTTGAAAAATGTCTGTGAACACTCGGGCTCATTGGTTGGCATAGGTTTTCAGTCCCCTGCCAGCTGCACAGTCCAGGCCTGACACCCTTTTGAATGGTGTTCTGATTCAGAGACTTGTATTGCAGGGTCCTCAGCTTTGTTGGGTTCTCCCTCTCAAAGCGGGCATAGAAGGTGTTCAACTCATCAGCTCCAATCCCGTAAGCCTTTGCAATGTCGGAGGAAACCAGAGCTCCCAGAGGAAATCCACACAGACATGGGGAGAATGAACAAACGCCCTTCAGACAGTGCTGGATTTGAACTCGGGTTACTGGTGCTGCAAGCAGCATCGCTCTCCCCACAACACTAGCCATGCCGCCCGATCTGAACGCAGGTAATCTGTCAATTAAATTTAATGTGCAACTGGGTATTGAATGGTTGGAAAATTCAGTACTCTTCCCCTCTCCAGAATTCTAACAGCTGACAATAATGTTCTCTTTACAAAATCTGGTTTTGGGACAGTTTCCTCATATCAGAGGGAAGAGTGGAGAGGTTCAGCCTTGAACAAATCAACAGTGATTTGATCAGATGCCATCAGGTGAAACAGAAGAGGAGAGAAATCCAGATATTCAGCTTTTAAAATTTTTAAAAAATTTTTCACACTATGAACCATATCAATCAAAATACACACAAACATTTCCCTCTTGAATATACACAGTGGCATTTTCTCCCCTTTTTTCCCTCCCTCCCTTCCCTCCCTCCTTCCCACCCCCCCTCCAAACCCATTAAATATTCAACATATACAATACAATAAACCCATTAAACAATGTCATCACACAATGAAAATAACAAGAAAATTGTGTCATCTACTTTTACACACTGGGTCAGGTCATTTTGTCTTCTCATTTTATCATTTTAGGGGGTGGAGGTCCGCGGTAGGCCCTCTCCGTTGTGTTCCATGTACGGTTCCCAAATTTGTTAAAATAATGTGAATTTATTTTTTAAATTATGTTATTTTTTCCAAAGGAAAACATCTATTCATTTTCACGCACCATTGCTGTACTCTCAGGCTCTCTTCTGATTTCCAAGTTGACATTATACATTTTTTTGCTACAGCTAAGGCTATCATAATAAATGTTTTTTGTGCTTCATCCAGTTTGAGGCCTAATTCTTTACTTCTTATATTATTTAGAAGAAAGGTCTCTTTTTGATATGTTGCTTTTTGTGATTTTATTTAATACCTGATTTAGATCTTCCCAAAACTTTTCCACTTTCTCACATGCCCAAATTGCATGTACTGTTGTTCAGATATTCAGCTTTGAAGTAATTTTCAGGGCAAGGTTAAGCAATGTAGATCCAAAATTTGAACACGACACACATCCTTGCCACTGGCATAACAACACATTCCCAATGTCTGATTGCACTGCAGGCAACAAGGGTCAAAATGCAGGCTACAGTACACCCAATGAAAACCAGATTAGATTTTTTACAACAAGTCATTTCAACGCCAACCCAAAAATACTGATTTCATTAAATTTGAATCTCCTGTCCTTCCATGATAAATGTTAAGTTCAAAGTCTGCATTGGTGGTCCAGTTTCACAACCATTAAACTACTAAACTAGTTGCAGTGTGCATACAGTATCCATCACTAGTGGAAGTGTGCATACAGTATCCATCACTAGTGGCAGTGTGCATACAGTATCCATAACTAGTGGCAGTGTGCATACAGAATCCATAATAAGTTGCAGTGTGCATACAGTATCCATCACTAGTGGCAGTGTGCATACAGTATCCATCACTAGTGGCAGTGTGCATACAGTATCCATCACTAGTGGCAGTGTGCATACAGTATCCATCACTAGTGGCAGTGTGCATACAGTATCCATCACTAGTGGCAGTGTGCATACAGTATCCATCACTAGTGGCAGTGTGCATACAGTATCCATCACTAGTGGCAGTGTGCATACAGTATCCATCACTAGTGGCAGTGTGCATACAGTATCCATCACTAGTGGCAGTGTGCATACAGTATCCATCACTAGTGGCAGTGTGCATACAGTATCCATCACTAGTGGCAGTGTGCATACAGTATCCATCACTAGTGGCAGTGTGCATACAGTATCCATCACTAGTGGCAGTGTGCATACAGTATCCATCACTAGTGGCAGTGTGCATACAGTATCCATCACTAGTGGCAGTGTGCATACAGTATCCATCACTAGTGGCAGTGTGCATACAGTATCCATCACTAGTGGCAGTGTGCATACAGTATCCATCACTAGTGGCAGTGTGCATACAGTATCCATCACTAGTGGCAGTGTGCATACAGTATCCATCACTAGTGGCAGTGTGCATACAGTATCCATCACTAGTGGCAGTGTGCATACAGTATCCATCACTAGTGGCAGTGTGCATACAGTATCCATCACTAGTGGCAGTGTGCATATAGTATCCATCACTAGTGGCAGTGTGCATGCAGTATCCATCACTAGTGGCAGTGTGCATACAGTATCCATCACTAGTGGCAGTGTGCATACAGTATCCATCACTAGTGGCAGTGTGCATACAGTATCCATCACTAGTGGCAGTGTGAATACAGTATCCATCACTAGTGGCAGTGTGCATACAGTATCCATCACTAGTGGCAGTGTGCATACAGTATCCATCACTAGTGGCAGTGTGCATACAGTATCCATCACTAGTGGCCATGTGCATACAATATCCATCACTAGTGGCAGTGTGCATACAGTATCCATCACTAGGGGCAGTGTGCATACAGTATCCATCACTAGTGGCACTGTGCATACAGTATCCATCACTAGTGGCAGTGTGCATACAGTATCCATAACTATTTACAGTGTGCATACAGTATCCATCACTAGTGGCAGTGTGCATACAGTATCCATCACTAGTTACAGTGTGCATACAGTATCCATCACTAGTGGCAGTGTGCATACAGTATCCATCACTAGTGGCAGTGTGCATACAGTATCCATCACTAGTGGCAGTGTGCATACAGTATCCATCACTAGTGGCCGTGTGCATACAGTATCCATCACTAGTGGCAGTGTGCATACAGTATCCATCACTAGTGGCAGTGTGCATACAGTATCCATCACTAGTGGCAGTGTGCATACAGTATCCATCACTAGTGGCAGTGTGCATACAGTATCCATCACTAGTGGCAGTGTGCATACAGTATCCATCACTAGTGGCAGTGTGCATACAGTATCCATCACTAGTGGCAGTGTGCATACAGTATCCATCACTAGTGACAGTGTGCATACAGTATCCATCACTAGTTACAGTGTGCATACAGTATCCATCACTAGTGGCAGTGTGCATACAGTATCCATCACTAGTGGCAGTGTGCATACAGTATCCATCACTAGTGGCAGTGTGCATACAGTATCCATCACTAGTGGCAGTGTGCATACAGTATCCATCACTAGTGGCAGTGTGCATACAGTATCCATCACTAGTGGCAGTGTGCATACAGTATCCATCACTAGTGGCAGTGTGCATACAGTATCCATCACTAGTGGCAGTGTGCATACAGTATCCATCACTAGTGGCAGTGTGCATACAGTATCCATCACTAGTGGCAGTGTGCATACAGTATCCATCACTAGTTACAGTGTGCATACAGTATCCATCACTAGTGGCAGTGTGCATACAGTATCCATCACTAGTGGCAGTGTGCATACAGTATCCATCACTAGTGGCAGTGTGCATACAGTATCCATCACTAGTGGCAGTGTGCATACAGTATCCATCACTAGTGGCAGTGTGCATACAGTATCCATCACTAGTGGCAGTGTGCATGCAGTATCCATCACTAGTGGCAGTGTGCATGCAGTATCCATCACTAGTGGCAGTGTGCATACAGTATCCATCACTAGTGGCAGTGTGCATACAGTATCCATCACTAGTGGCAGTGTGCATACAGTATCCATCACTAGTGGCAGTGTGCATACAGTATCCATCACTAGTGGCAGTGTGCATACAGTATCCATCACTAGTGGCAGTGTGCATACAGTATCCATCACTAGTGGCAGTGTGCATACAGTATCCATCACTAGTGGCAGTGTGCATACAGTATCCATCACTAGTGGCAGTGTGCATACAGTATCCATCACTAGTGGCAGTGTGCATACAGTATCCATCACTAGTGGCAGTGTGCATACAGTATCCATCACTAGTGGCAGTGTGCATACAGTATCCATCACTAGTGGCAGTGTGCATACAGTATCCATCACTAGTGGCAGTGTGCATACAGTATCCATCACTAGTGGCAGTGTGCATACAGTATCCATCACTAGTGGCAGTGTGCATACAGTATCCATCACTAGTGGCAGTGTGCATACAGTATCCATCACTAGTGGCAGTGTGCATACAGTATCCATCACTAGTGGCAGTGTGCATACAGTATCCATCACTAGTGGCAGTGTGCATACAGTATCCATCACTAGTGGCAGTGTGCATACAGTATCCATCACTAGTGGCAGTGTGCATACAGTATCCATCACTAGTGGCAGTGTGCATACAGTATCCATCACTAGTGGCAGTGTGCATACAGTATCCATCACTAGTGGCAGTGTGCATACAGTATCCATCACTAGTGGCAGTGTGCATACAGTATCCATCACTAGTGATAGTGTGCATACAGCATCCATCACTAGTGGCAGTGTGCATACAGTATCCATCACTAGTGGCAGTGTGCATACAGTATCCATCACTAGTGGCAGTGTGCATACAGTATCCATCACTAGTGGCAGTGTGCATACAGTATCCATCACTAGTGGCAGTGTGCATACAGTATCCATCACTAGTGGCAGTGTGCATACAGTATCCATCACTAGTGGCAGTGTGCATACAGTATCCATCACTAGTGGCAGTGTGCATACAGTATCCATCACTAGTGGCAGTGTGCATACAGTATCCATCACTAGTGATAGTGTGCATACAGCATCCATCACTAGTGGCAGTGTGCATACAGTATCCATCACTAGTGGCAGTGTGCATACAGTATCCATCACTAGTGGCAGTGTGCATACAGTATCCATCACTAGTGATAGTGTGCATACAGCATCCATCACTAGTGGCAGTGTGCATACAGTATCCATCACTAGTGGCAGTGTGCATACAGTATCCATAACTAGTTACAGTGTGCATACAGTATCCATAACTAGTTGCAGTGTGCATACAGAATCCATAATAAGTTGCAGTGTGCATATAGTATCCATCACTAGTGGCAGTGTGCATACAGTATCCATCACTAGTGGCAGTGTGCATACAGTATCCATCACTAGTGGCAGTGTGCATACAGTATCCATCACTAGTGGCAGTGTGCATACAGTATCCATCACTAGTGGCAGTGTGCATACAGTATCCATCACTAGTGGCAGTGTGCATACAGTATCCATCACTAGTGGCAGTGTGCATACAGTATCCATCATTAGTGGCAGTGTGCATACAGTATCCATCACTAGTGGCAGTGTGCATACAGTATCCATCACTAGTGGCAGTGTGCATACAGTATCCATCACTAGTGGCAGTGTGCATACAGTATCCATCACTAGTGGCAGTGTGCATACAGTATCCATCACTAGTGGCAGTGTGCATACAGTATCCATCACTAGTGGCAGTGTGCATACAGTATCCATCATTAGTGGCAGTGTGCATACAGTATCCATCACTAGTGGCAGTGTGCATACAGTATCCATCACTAGTGGCAGTGTGCATACAGTATCCATCACTAGTGGCAGTGTGCATACAGTATCCATCACTAGTGGCAGTGTGCATACAGTATCCATCATTAGTGGCAGTGTGCATACAGTATCCATCACTAGTGGCAGTGTGCATACAGTATCCATCACTAGTGGCCATGTGCATACAATATCCATCACTAGTGGCAGTGTGCATACAGTATCCATCACTGGGGCAGTGTGCATACAGTATCCATCACTAGTGGCAGTGTGCATACAGTATCCATCACTAGTGGCAGTGTGCATACAGTATCCATAACTATTTACAGTGTGCATACAGTATCCATCACTAGTGGCAGTGTGCATACAGTATCCATAACTAGTTACAGTGTGCATACAGTATCCATCACTAGTGGCAGTGTGCATACAGTATCCATCACTAGTGGCAGTGTGCATACAGTATCCATCACTAGTGGCAGTGTGCATACAGTATCCATCACTAGTGGCAGTGTGCATACAGTATCCATCACTAGTGGCAGTGTGCATACAGTATCCATCACTAGTGGCAGTGTGCATACAGTATCCATCACTAGTGGCAGTGTGCATACAGTATCCATCACTAGTTACAGTGTGCATACAGTATCCATCACTAGTGGCAGTGTGCATACAGTATCCATCACTAGTGGCAGTGTGCATACAGTATCCATCACTAGTGGCAGTGTGCATACAGTATCCATCACTAGTGGCAGTGTGCATACAGTATCCATCACTAGTTACAGTGTGCATACAGTATCCATCACTAGTGGCAGTGTGCATACAGTATCCATCACTAGTGGCAGTGTGCATACAGTATCCATCACTAGTGGCAGTGTGCATACAGTATCCATCACTAGTGGCAGTGTGCATACAGTATCCATCACTAGTGGCAGTGTGCATGCAGTATCCATCACTAGTGGCAGTGTGCATACAGTATCCATCACTAGTGGCAGTGTGCATACAGTATCCATCACTAGTGGCATTGTGCATACAGTATCCATCACTAGTGGCAGTGTGCATACAGTATCCATCACTAGTGGCAGTGTGCATACAGTATCCATCACTAGTTACAGTGTGCATACAGTATCCATCACTAGTGGCAGTGTGCATACAGTATCCATCACTAGTGGCAGTGTGCATACAGTATCCATCACTAGTGGCAGTGTGCATACAGTATCCATCACTAGTGGCAGTGTGCATACAGTATCCATCACTAGTGGCAGTGTGCATACAGTATCCATCACTAGTGGCAGTGTGCATACAGTATCCATCACTAGTTACAGTGTGCATACAGTATCCATCACTAGTGGCAGTGTGCATACAGTATCCATCACTAGTGGCAGTGTGCATACAGTATCCATCACTAGTGGCAGTGTGCATACAGTATCCATCACTAGTGGCAGTGTGCATACAGTATCCATCACTAGTGGCAGTGTGCATGCAGTATCCATCACTAGTGGCAGTGTGCATACAGTATCCATCACTAGTGGCAGTGTGCATACAGTATCCATCACTAGTGGCATTGTGCATACAGTATCCATCACTAGTGGCAGTGTGCATACAGTATCCATCACTAGTGGCAGTGTGCATACAGTATCCATCACTAGTGGCAGTGTGCATACAGTATCCATCACTAGTGGCAGTGTGCATACAGTATCCATCACTAGTGGCAGTGTGCATACAGTATCCATCACTAGTGGCAGTGTGCATACAGTATCCATCACTAGTGGCAGTGTGCATATAGTATCCATCACTAGTGGCAGTGTGCATACAGTATCCATCACTAGTGGCAGTGTGCATACAGTATCCATCACTAGTGGCAGTGTGCATACAGTATCCATCACTAGTGGCAGTGTGCATACAGTATCCATTACTAGTTGCAGTGTGCATACAGTATCCATCACTAGTGGCAGTGTGCATACAGTATCCATCATTAGTTGCAGTGTGCATACAGTATCCATCACTAGGTGCAGTGTGCATACAGTATCCATCACTAGGGGCAGTGTGCATACAGTATCCATCACTAGTGGCAGTGTGCATACAGTATCCATCACTAGTTGCAGTGTGCATACAGTATCCATCACTAGGGGCAGTGTGCATACAGTATCCATAACTAGTTGCAGTGTGAATACAGTATCCACATTTTAAATAATATTTTTGAGCTCTCTGTAACTAGAATTAAAGAAACTCGTGCTCTCTCACAGTGTTAATGCCGCTAACAGACAACTGAGGCAAATTCTCCTCACGTTTTTAAACTCTTTGGCCACACAAATGCAGAAACAATTTTAATCAAAGAAAATGCCACTTACTTGTTACCCATAGCACCGTGAAAGAGAAGCAGGCGGGCACCTCATGGTGGTTTCACTATACTGCAGAGTATTTAATAATTTTTCTGACTACTATAGGAAGTCATCATCAGTCCCAAAATATCAATTTGCAATTTTGCATAGTTACATAAAGAAACAAAAGAAGAAGTAACAGATTTACAAGAAAATGTTTTGACCTCAGAACACAATTCTGCAAGCTCCTTTGAAATGAAACTAAATCATCCAGACTGTTGACTTCAGATTTTGGCTGCATACTCAGGGAGGGAATGAATAGTCAGGAAAATCTATCAATGCTCCCAGCAACACTTAGAGAAATCAAAAGCTCACCTAACCCTGCAGCCTCAGTTGGTGACGTCAGAATCCAATGAAAAGGAATCAAAGAGTCAAGCTCATGTTATCCCTTAGATCATAGGACACTATAACACATAAAACAGGCCTTTTGGCCCTTTTAGTCTGTGCCAAATTATTCAGCTAGTCCCATTGACCTGCACCCAGTCCATAACCCTCCAGACCTCTCTCATCCATGTATTTAACCAATTTATTCTTAAAAGTGAGCCTATATTTACCACGTTCTGCACTCCCACCACTCTCGAAGCAAAGAAGTTTCCCCTAATGTTCCCTCTAAACTTTTCTCCCTCTCACTTCTTTGATGCAAGGATTCTGATACTGTCCGGGACTTCTGGAGGGTTGAGGCTGTATTGAACGCACTAAGCTACCCTGTTGACTGATACACAAACTAAACATGTCAAAGATATCTCAAAAATTCCAGGCCTGTTGCAGAATAACGTTCACAATAGACGGACACTCTGCTCTCTGTGGAAAAGTGTAGCTAGGCTCTGACAACCCTCTCTGTGAATAATCAGTGTCTGGCTCTCCAGTTAACATTTGTTACATTTCCTTCTGACCAGAGTGTGTTGCCTTAAAGTTTACTTGATGCACAGAACTTGTAATAAATTTTCCAGTGTAACATATAAAAAGAAATTTCATTAAAAGTATGTTGGGGCATCAATGGAAAGAACATCCAGTGGTTCAGAAACTCAGAGTGAGTGGGCCAGATTATCAGAGCTTTACTGAATGAGCCCACTTCTTTGCTGAGTGCAGACTTGCTAAGAGCATGTGGAGGATGCAAGGGTCCTCGCCCCAGTTCATCCCGAGCAGCAGCAGGTCAGAGGTCTCGCCAATCTACAGGCCATGCCCAGCGACGCGCACAGCGTCAGACATTGAGAACTGCTGGAAGACTCCATCAACTCAGTGAAATACACACTTTGGTCTGGCCGAAACCCATTGGGTCTTACAGCATACGGAGATGTCAGTCCGGGAATGCTGACAACTGGCAGGGACATGTGCTGAGGGTCCCACTGAGGCTTGGTGCAGCTCACGCGAGGGTGCTATGGGGAAGGACCGCAGTCTAGAGTCTTCCCATTACCAGGTACTGATGGGCTAAGACTGAGGGGAAGTCCCACAAACAACAGGGGGCAAGGGAGAAGTAATGGTATAAATAGTATCAAACATAACAAGGCACAGTGACGGGAATATATGCATATGAAAGTAAGGGTGGGTACAGACTCTGAATGTTTTTTTAAAAGATATACAACATGGTAAAAGGCCATTTCGGCCCACGAGTCCGTATCGCCCAATTTACATCCTATTAACCTACACCCCCGGTATGTTTCGAACGGTGGGAGGAAACCGGAGCTCCCTGGAGAACACCCACGCAGACACGGGGAGAATATACAAACTCCTTCCAGACAGTGCAGAAATTAAGTTATTGTGAATAAAGTCTATTTTTGGGAATAAAAGTGAGATGAAAAAGATCACACATACTATGCAAGAAATCACTGAGAACAAGGAAAGACATGAAAAAGAACCAAGTTTCCACAAAAGATAGGAAGTCGGGGATGGAGAAAAGGTGAACAACAGCTTCTATTAAATGGCAAATTGATGGCAAGGAGAGTAAGGGAAATTAGAAGGAGAATTAATAAAACAAGTGATACATTATCATAGAAGATATTGGGGCAGAGACAGCAAGTGTTTGAAACGGATATATATATAAGGGTGAGAATCAGATGGGAAGGTGGGATTGAAGAAGATAACGCAGTGATCAGCACTGATGGAATGGACCACATTCCATTAGAAAAATGGCGGCACTGCCAGACCGCTGTAATGGCAGCTCTGCCACTGGGGAGCGAGGAGTGGAGATACAGTGCTCCCGCGGGGCCCAAACGCCCAGTCAATGGCCATCAGCTCTGCACAGCCTTTGAATGGCCCGTTAAAGGAGCCAACAGTAGTTCCATTTAAAATCCCATGACCATGGGGTACACGCCCAAAATGGCGGCACCCATGAACGGCAGCAGCCACAAGGGGTTGCAGACTCGCACCAGAAAACCCCCCCCCCCCACCGGTCTGAGAAGGAGAAGCAGAAGGGATGACCCACGGGGGTATGACCACGGCAGCAGATCAGTGAGGGGGCTCTGCGGCTGAAAGACCCTGATCCGCAGCGGGCTGCTGGCCACTTGAGGCAAGGAACTCACGGAGGCTGGGGGGCTGTCGGGAGACTCACGCTGGGCTGCGCACTACTGGAGACTGGTTCAAAACTGCCTGAAGGGGTACCAGGCATTGCTGGAGGTTCGGATCTGGAGCTCAGGTAGCCAATGCGGAAGAGCTGGAGATGAAATTACAGGGACTCTGGGTGGGGGAGGGGGAACAACTCTCCTTTGCTTCACTTTCTCTGACTGTAAGAGGCGCTTCAGGCAATTTCTGCCAAGGGCGGATCTGTCTGCCTTACAGCAGGCAAAAGCAATTTTGTGTAATATGACACTGTTTTACTTACAAAGACAATAAATCATTTCCTTCAGTACTGTCATTCCGATGATGTGAAAGAACTTTCAGAATTCATGAAGTTACACCAAACTAGAGCACGTTCAGGCTTAATTTTATGCATTTGTCTCTGAAGGAGACCAGGAATGAGGTTCAAGTCCTGAAAAGGATCAAGCCACAACAGTTCTAACCTCCTCAGGAACTCTGCGTAGGGGACCAAGCCTGGCCTTTGTTCAACGCATTTGTAATTCCTTCTCTAACTCCCCATTTTTGGCCTGCATTCAAATCTCTGACTCCAAAGCCCCAAGCTAATGGCTATGAAGAGCAGGCAACCAACCTTTCCTTCCTTTCGTGATCCAACCGGTTTACAAATGACCTTGTAATGATCAATGACCCCTTCCTCTACCCACAGGAGAGTCACGGTCGACCGCGTTCTATTAACAGTGAAGAGCGACTTGGGGGAAGCAGGCTCTGTGAACAAATTTTAAAAAAAAGATTAGAGATACAAAATAATGGAAACAGTCATCAGGCCACTCTGGGGGGCAGTTCACAAGGTCCAGTTAACCTACCAATTCACATGCCTTTACGACAGGGGTGTCAAACTCATATTCACGGAGGGCCAAAATTAAAAACTTGGACTAAGTTGAGGGCCGAACTAAATATTTATTGAAAATTTTCAACAACATCTGCATGTTTTCTCTTCTTTCAACATATGTAATGTTAAACTTTTTCTTATTAAAATAAATGTTTAATAATAGTTTTGGATAAACACTTTCCAGAAGCATTAACAAATGAGAAATAAAATATTCAATAAATAATATTTCTCTATAGAGGATTTGTCAAATGTTGCTAGTGTGCTGTCGAATAGTAAAATCTGAGGGCTATTGAGAATGTGGGAGAATAACATGATTCCTGAAACAATCAAATGGGTGACTGATTGTGGGCATGAACTCTAGCAGGGTTATTTGCCATGCCCTTTTTCCATTGGTACAGATATCCTTTGATTTACACACTTTTCAAGTTTTATGCCTAATGAGCTTGTATCCAGGTGCAGGACCATTTTTAACCAGAAATATATTTATCACTGTGACGTGAAACTATTGGAAGATCGTTTTATCCTGAGATTAAAGTTCATAATCCTTACTCAGGCCTGTGTGTGGGAGGGCGGAGTTTGCGGGCGATCGGGTTGGATAAAGACAGTGCGGGGGCATCAGCTCTTGCTGCAGGGCGGCATCTCGGCGAATCAGCGGCCCCGTCACCATGAGTCACGGGTCGGCCTGCGGCAGGGAGGGGGAGTGGGCAACGGTCCTGGCGAGGTCAGGCCCGAGGCCTCCGGTTCCGGGTGCTGGGAAGCGGCCTTGGCTTCCCCTGACACTGGCTAGGCCCCAAAACCAGAGTCCACGGTGAGACCCTGCAACGTAAACAGAGGAGGTGGGGGCGATTAGCAGGCTGACGCCAATGCATTCTGGGATTTATAGTATTAGCTGAGCATGCGCTATACTGGCGCGGCGGCCAGCGGGCCACCTCTAATACATTTTTGAAATGATCTTGCGGGCCAAATATAATTATATCGCGGGCCAAATTTGGCCCGCGGGCCAGAGTTTGACATGTGTGCTTTACGACATGTGAAGAAACCAGATTATCTGGGTTGGAGAGATGGGAGAAAGAGACGCTTGTGGTCACAGGGAGAACTTGCAAAATCTACACAGGGCACTGCAGGTCTGGACTGAACCTGGAGCGGTGGGATAGCAGCACTACCTGCTGTGTCGCTGTATTGCCCTTTTTTTCCACAAAAATAAACTTTATTCGCAATAAATTACGTACAATATGAGACCAAAAAGCTGCTCCACACTTTACATTCTTAATTTCAATCCTATTGAGAAACCGTTATCACGTATCAAGGGAGTTACTTACAGTACAGGAGAAGCTGTTCAGAAACCTTATACATTTTGTCAATCTTCCCATCGATGTACTTTCCATGTTTAACATTGTTGCCTTAATACTCTGTGGCACCTTGTGGTTTCTCTACCACCCCCTCCCCCCCCCCACCCACCTGCTGCTGGTTTGAGGAGCTTCCCCTCAGCCCCTCAGAGCCCGGTAATGGGGGTGGACGGGGGGGGGGGGGGTGGGGTGGGGGGCTCTAAACTGTACTTCTTCCCCACAGTGCCCTCGCGTTGCCTGCCCCAAGCTTTAGCACGCTCCTCGCCACGTCGTCCTTCAGCCTTGGATGTGCCAGGAGGCATCATTCCCGGACCGACATTTCAGTGTGCCGGAAGACCACCAGGTTTCTGGCTGACCAAAGGGTGGCCTTTACCGAGCTGATGGTCTTCTAGCAGCTGTACCGCCCTCGTTAGTTTACCAAATCAGCCATTCACTTTTCTAACAGTCCTCAACGCGGTATGGTGCTCCCTTGCATCTGTCCATCTCTCCCTCCCTTCTCTTTTACCCCACTCTGAGCTGTGGTCGACTCGGACATTCAATCTGGCCACTGTGCCCCCTCTCTCTGATGAGGTATACCCAGAAGGGAACTCCCATCACCATCTAGTTCCCAAACCTCTATTTGATCTGGGCCAAGGAACACAGAATTGGCCATTTTCACAGAGGCGCCGATCCAATGGTGGGTGCCAGGGACGCTCTGGGGATGTGTCAGACAAGTAGATGCTGTACAACCTTCACCAGAATTGTGCAAAGGACCCAGCTGCAGTTTCTTTTTTTGTTGAATCAACAAAGCTCTGAACTGGGCCCCAAAACACCACTTATGTGAATCATGCACGGTTTTCATGTTTCCATCTTAAGTCACACTAACTTAAAATAAAACATGTTACCAGCAGTCTTGCACAGTCTTCAAGTTTGTTCTGAGTCAGATGAGCAAACTGCAATTCTTCCGCATGCTAAAACTAAGTTGGTGCATTATTTGTTGGCTTCCACCCTGAGGCTAATGGACAAAATCTTCCCCGTTTGCTTTTCAACCCTATCTTATCTTGAATATAACCCAGTTTACAAAGTCTGAAAAGCAGGTTTGAAACCAGACTATGTCATTGCATAGGGCCCTTTACACATTAGTGATTTTCTAACCTGTGTCATATGTCCTTTTACTATTTTAAATTTAGACGTGCGGCACGGTTGGCGAAGCAGTGGGAGCTGTGCATTTACAGTGCCAGCGATCGGAATTCAAATCCCGCACTGCCTGCTAGGAGTTTGCACGTTCTCCCCATGCCTGCATGGGTTTTCCCTGGTGGGTGAAGGTGGGGGGGGGGGGGGGGTGTCCAGTTTCCTCGCAACATACTGGGCATTGTAGGTCAATTGGGCAGCAAGGACTCGTGGGCCGAAAGGGCCTTTTACCGTGCTGTATGTCGAAATTTAAATTTAATAAGCCCTTCCAGCCCCTCATACGTCAATTAAACTACAACCCCTGTATGTTTTTGAAAATGCCCCTAGTGCTATTCCAACTGCCCAGGCCAAGTTTCACGAGGCTTAAGTATTTTTGATATTATGGAGGTGAAGGAATACAGAAGTCTGTAAAATCAGTGATACACTGAAACCTTGTTAGAACGCGATTTGTTAATCCATAGACCCCAAACTTTCGAAATTTTGAAAGACAGATGGATGGAAAAAAGGATGGGTTTGACAGATTATTGATATGTCTTTTGCCCTCAAAATCCATTTCTTTGATCAAGATGACAAAGGGAACCAATTGAAATTATAAATTAAATACTTAATGTGTTTGACATTTTGTATATTTGCAGCTTGAATTTAGTTTCTTTGAAGGTGTTAATCTGCATAAATTACCTCCATTATCGCGAGTCGATTTACTTCTCACCTATTTAACACCACAGTTGATCAAATAGTGCCGCATTAATTACGTTCTTTTGTTTGGCTCAACTTGCGAAAATGTAACTGCAATTCAACTGCAAGTATGATTATATATATAAAGCCCTGGTGATGGAAGTCACATCATCAATTGCTCAGAATCTCATCAGAAACAACAGTGCACAGAAATCCAAAATCCAAATGGGCGAGAGAAAGTGCTACAAAGATCAATGAAAAGTTGGATCTGGTTGACAAGATAAGGAATGGAGAGACACAGGCCGAAGTCTGCCAGGACACTGGCATGCCCGAATCAATACTACGAATCAATACCGCTACTTGGCTTAACTCGGTATGAAATCTTGGACCCCAACTACCGCGTTCTAACGAGGTTTTACTGCAGTAAGCAGAAAAAAAAGTGGAGGCATGCTTACGGAGTTGAATCAATCGTGGCATGGATGAGTTGTTGCTCCCTTCTGTAAAGGCTACCACAGTAATGTTGTACATGTCCCCAGGTGGCAATCGAAGCAAGGTTGTCATTACATTGTGTGGGACCTGCTTGAAACAACAGATAACACTGCTCAGTTACTACCACCAAAGCATTGACTTCTCACCTTGTCCTCAGTCTTGCTCTCCTTATGGACTGGAAGCGTGTGATGAGACTGCACTCGGCCACACGGAAGTGTTGAAAACAGTTTTGAATAGCCTCGATTTGTTGAAAGAAATGTGACAACTTAGAGAAGACACTGAGGGAAAGAGTAGGATTATATTGCCAAGTGACTGAGCAACAGAGCTCACCTCCCCGTATACATTCACACCACGTTTCTGGTGCACTCACATCAGCATGGGGCTGTGAACCTCCATGGTGGTCCTCATCAGTGTCCTCTTCTGGCCTCATTATTCACAGGCCCACACTCAAAATTAGCTTGCTCCCGGCTTCAAATTCACATAAACTCTTTGATTTAGCTCTTAACCTCTCCACCCTCCAAACTCCACCCCCTCCTGCAGACCCATGACCCTACTCCCTATCTGGATGCACCGTCGTGAAGGTGGGGGGGGGGTCCAGTTTCCTCCCAACATACTGGGCATTGTAGGTCAATTGGTCAGCATGGTTGCGGCAAAGCATTGGACCGGAAGTCAATACAGAGGATCTTCAAAAAGACCAAGATGATGATGGGGTGGGGTGTCCCCTTTCTCTATTGACAACCATTTTCATCCAACGCACATTACCTTTGGCTCACGACCATCAGGAAGGAGGTACAGAAGCATCAAAATCAGGCTGGGAAATAGCTTCTTCCAGCCAGCAGTAAGATAGATGAATGGTACCCTGTAACTGATCCCATATATTTATTTTAAATTGTATCTCTACCTACATATGTGATTATGTGCTGTGTATTGCGCGTGCATGTGTGCGCACCGTGAGCAGTAAACGCTGTTTGGTCTGGTTGCATATGTACAGTCAGATGATAATAAACTTGATCTTGACATTTGGGATTACCTTTACAGATTGCGTGGGGATGTTCCATAGAGCCATCGTCCAATCTCCATTCAGTTTCTCTGACCAAATGTTGCGAGTACCATTTGGGATTAACTACTCCCAACCCCGATCCAACAACAACATAGGAACAGCGATATATTCCCAAGTCAAGCGGGCTGCCTCTCTGCCATCCCATCAGGCCTGGTCATTATTTGGAGGGGAGACCACCTAGGAATGCCAGGTGCTGTGGGTTTCTGTGGGGGGGGGGGGGGCGCTGGATAAAGTGGCGACTCTCTGACTGCCTTACAGTCGACAAAAGTCAAAGAATTTCATAAATGTAGAAATATGTAGCAATAATGGAACGTTTACCTTCCCTCCACCACCGGATTTCTGAACGCACAATTAACCTATGGACACTACCTCATTTTTTCTCTTTTTTGCACTTATTTATTTTATAAAATCTTGCATTTACAACCTTTTGCACCTTGTTCTGCACAATGCTTCTGCCACAAAACAACAAATTTCAGCCCACATATTCATGACAATAAACCCGATTCTGAATAGAATGAGTTTAGTTTAAAATAATTGAAGGTTGGCCGGGACTAGGTAGATTACGGCTTGGTTCTAATGGCTGACTTGCAATGATACATTCCATTAACCCTCTTCTATAAATCATATAAGGGTTTCGTCTTTGTCTCGGTTATCAAAGAAAACGACCTAATATACCTGCCTATTTTATGCTTCTTCTTTGTCATGTCGTTTCCACAGTCCTGTGGAAAGTTTGAGGTCTTCTAATTCCATTTGGCAGAGAAACAAGGTGCTGAAATCTGGAGCAAAGGGCACTCCGCTGGGGGCAGTGTGTCAAACAGCATCATTGTTGTTGGGAAAAGGGAACTGCGAGCATTTTGGGTTGAAACTCTTCACCAAGACCCATTCCCTCTCCTTTCTTATCCTTATCCATTCATATCCTGATTAACTGAGAAAACATTTGTTCACCTTTCTCAGACAGAGCACAAGATAGACAACGAAGCCACAATACAGGAGGGTGCTTCAATCAGCTAAAACAGGAACCGACTCCAATCATCAAATTCAATTTGCTTTATCCGTGCATCATTCAAACACACATTCGCACTTACACTTTTCTTAATGATCCTTCGTCCCACAGCTACAACCAGCCAGTAGGGCAGAGTTGAATCGGATGTCCCAGTTGTAGCATTACCGTACTTCCAACTGACAGACAATATGTCCTTGGAATACTCCAGCCATGTAATCTCCGGAGCTAGTGGCGCTGCAGGAATTGGAGAGCAGAAAAGAACATTTTACAAAAGGAAGTGGTTAATAAGATTAATCCGCTCACATAACAAACAGGGTTCTGTCTAATCTTGATTACAAATGCTCACCAAAGTGTTCAGCTGCACCTCATGACCTTCACATTCTCTGGGTCAGAGAGGCGCAGCTCGTAGAACTCGGAGCACAACAGACCCAGGCTCGGTCCTGACCCAGGGTGTTCTCTGGGTGTGGAGTTTGCACGCTCTCCCTGTGCCGCCAGGGTTTTCCCCACACCCCAAAGGAACCCAGTTTGATCGGTCATGTGACTGCTGGGAATAGCCACCAGTAAGTGGCAGAACAGGTGGTGTTGGGAGAATATGAAACATAATGAACGTGGGATCATTGTAAGGTGGGCTGAAGGGCTGGTTTCTGCGTTGCATCTCCCTGTTTTTGCAACACATCACGTTTGCATCAAGCATTCACCATGAATTCAGACACTTGCTTTACCACTAGGGGGCACCTGGTGCCAGTAAATATCAGAAACAACTCTGTCTGAAAAATCAAAGCCCATCTCAGCTGCCTGCACCCTCCTTTAGATTTAGCACGGTAACAGGCCATTTCACCCCTCAAGTCCATGCTGCCAATTTACACCCCATTAACCTACAATCCCCAGGACGTTTTGAAGGATGGGAGAAAACTGGAGCCCTCAGAGGACACGGGGAGAACCCACAAACTCCTAACAGACAGCGCGGGATTCAAACCCCAGTCCCGATTGGTGGCGCTGCACTAACCGCTACGCCACCCATGCCTCCTGGTGGAAGTTAGGTTTACCGTCAAGTGAGTCAGGTTTGAGACTGTGCCCACTCTTCCCTGCAGGAGAACAGGTTTTCACTGATCGGTAGTGTCTTGAGGATAACCCCACTGCCAACGTTCATCATTTGATTACCCATTCGAATTTATTATCATCTGACGGTACATGAACAACCAGACAAAACAGTGTTTCTCTGGACCACGGTGCACCCACAATACACAGCACATGATAATCACATATATACATAAAGATCCAATTTAAAATAAATACTTACAAATATTTTGGGGTGCTTTACTTGGTTACAGAATTCTGTACATCAATCTCATAGCCTGTGGGAAGAAGCTATTTCCCAGCCTGGCACTTTGATTATAATGCTCCTGTGTCCAATGGTGTCACTAGGATTGGTGTCACAGTGCCGAAACTCATGGTGTCACCCCCCCACCCCACCGCCTCCATAGACCTCCTCCCGTACCACACCCTACAGAATTGTAATTCCCGTATTTACCGCATGCAATGGCAATAGTAGTGAGAGAAACAGCTAGCAAAATTAAAATGACACCTTTAAATACACACAGACTAAATGGATTTACCTTTACATCGTTTCATCGTTAAAGTGAAAATTCGATAATAACCCAATAGAATTTGAAATAAAACTGTTTAAGAACTACATCAAAATGATGCTGATTTTAGCATTAAGTTTTATTGTACATGAGATACATAATACAAAACTGTTAGTTTTTTTTGTGAAATCTTTCTGCATTGAATTACGTTATTGGTTACAACACTATTAGTCACTGAGCTGAAGCCTTTTTTTGATTTTTCTCCTTCATTCTCAAAATAGTTATTGATACAGGTTCACACATACTAATGACTACAATATTGTAGCTAAAACCCCAGAAAATTTGACTATAAAAACACAGCAGCAACGACAACAACAGCGCGTGCTTGTAGCGCGTGCAGATGGAACCACATGATTCGAAGCGTCGTCGTCGTAACTGGGTAACAACGACAGCTCTGACGGGAGGCCATTAGAAGGTTCAAAAAGTAAATGAGCATCGAGGTTTTAGCCTGATTGATACATGTCATCTGGGCTTATGAAAAATGTTCTTCTTGTTGTATCTTGCTACAGGGATAATTTTATAAAAAAATAATACATTTCTGCTGAAACACTGGACGAAGATTTTCATAGAGAGCTATTTTGGTGTCTCCCCCTCTGATGGCATCACCTGGTGCGGTCTGCAACTCCCCCCCTAGTGACGCCAGTGCCTGTACCACCTCCTTGATGGTAGGGTGCTGAATGGACATGGTCCTCAATAATTCTTAGAGTCCTATTCAAGCAACATTCTGGTAAATGTTGTCAATAGAGGAAAAGAAAACCTCAGTGATCTTCTCAGCTGTTTTGATCACCCTCTCTTTTTACTTCTGTCCGAAGCTTTACAGTTACTGAACCACAAAATGACGTAGCCTGGCAGGACCCTCTCAATTGTGCTCCTCCAAAATGTGGTCAAGATGGGGGCTGGCAACCTTGCCCTCCTTGTGGCTTGCTGTCTTTGGGTTCATTGTAAAGTGTAGATGAACTCTGGGCTGGGCTGGGGGAACTACCTGACCATCACTCCACACTGAAGATGCAGCACCTGGATCATCCCTGTAGCAGCAGGAATCAGATGACGGTCTTGATTGGAGACACTGACAGACAGAGTGACTTCAATCAGTGTGTAAACACAGCTGCAGGGGAGAGAACCAGATGACCTTCAGCATTGAGCTTGGAGATTTTCTTTTTATAAATTCAACAGCATTTATCTTGAGCCAACATGACAGTGATGTGAAAGAGGGGTTTTGAGGGAGCTGTACAGATACCGGCTTCACCCCGTTTCTCATCAACAGACTCTTCCTCGAAATCGGAAACCTCCGCCCAAAAGGGAGAGGGGGCCAACTTGCTTCAATCCGCCCACTGATGCCATCATTCCGACTCAGGGTGCTGTGGACAGGTCTGCTGTCTCACGGGTCTGGCGACCTGGGCTCAATCCTGACCTTGGTGGAGATCGCACCTTCCCTCTATATGATTGCTCTGGCTTCCTCTCACCCACTAAAGGTGTACAAACTGGTCAGTTAATTGGCCTCTGTAGAAGACCCCTGATGTAAGTGGTGGAATCTGGAGAGCCGTGCTAGGGCTAATGGAGGGAATGAGCTGTGTTAGAGTAGGATTTCATGTAGGCGTGGGCGCGGACTTGATGCGGCGAAGAGCACAGATCGATGTTTCGTGTGTCTCTCTCACCAACTAATGGGTTCCTGAGCTGACGAAGGAAGATGCATTTTTGAAAATTCTTCAGGTTTTTTTTCCCCAGCAGCTGCGGAAAGTTCAGGGGTATGGTGTGCTCACAAAAGACTAGGCTGATGAAAGCACTACCAAGTGGTCGAAGCTCAGTTGTCCAGATTGAGTTTAGAGTTACTCCACTGGTGAAGGCAAAGGGACAACTGTAAGGAATTAACACACCTGCAGTTATATTCAAATTACCAAGTGCAGTGATTAATGAATCAATCTCCAAAACATTCAGGATCGTCAGGAGGAAGCAAATGATTATTTATGCAATTAAACACAAAGGGCTGCATGGTTAGTGCAACATGTAACAAGTCCAGAGGACCCCAAAACCCAACAGCAATAGATATTCACCAAGACAAATGGTTACTTAATAAAAGTTGCTTTCAATTATCTTTAAAAACGAAAACAGGATCAAACTTTAACTTATCACTATTAACTTAACCAACCTAACTAAACCCCCTTCTAATTCAAAGTGCACATGTGTAAATTTAAGAAAAGTTGTGGGCTGTAGCGAAACCCAGGGAGATTCAGGCAGCCGAATCTTAGTGACAACATTCACAATCCTCTCCATATGATGGATGAGGCAGCCAAGAGGGGTTTACAAGACAGTTGACAATTGGTTTCATGTTCACAGATAACGTCGGATCAGCGAGGTTTTCCAGATGGCAGCCAGGTTTGTTTCGGTCAACTGAAAACCAAGCAATCAGCAAAGCTCTTCGTATCTATGTGTCACCGAAAAAAAACTGAATGGGGGAGCCACCAGAGCACAAGGCTGCCAACGGGAGTAGTGGGGATATCATTGGTAGAGGAGAGCACATGTGCGTGGCTGAGTAGGCACGAGAAACAAATGAGAAATAGCACCTCAACCAAAGTCCACCAAGTCATCGCCCCTCATTCTTTATAGCAGAGCAGATAAGACGGGGGGGGGAGGGGCTACCTTTTAATTTAGACATAACAGGTCAGTTCAGCCCACGAGTCCGTGCCGGGGTGGGGGGGGGGGTGGGGGTGTAGGTTAATTGGGTAGCATGGACTCTTGGACCAAAATGACCTGCTAGATCTGTTTAAAGGTAGCCCCCCTCCCCCCCCCCCCACCATCGTAACTTAGGCAGGGTCACTCTTTTTCCCACAAAGCCAGAAATAACTTGCATTCATCTCTTGCTTTCATATCTTTGCGGCATCTTACAATTCCTCTTCCATCTTTATATAGAAGCAGGTTGTATAATGTACAGGGCAGCCATATATAGATGATACCAAATTGAGTGCCCTTTCAGGGGTGGCTAACCTTTTAGTTTAGACATGCAGCATGGTTGCAGGCCATTTCGGCCCACGAGTCCGTGCCACCCAATTAACCTACACTCGTGGGCCTCAATGGCCTGCTACCACGCTGCATGTCTAAACTAAAAAGTTGGCCACCCCTGAAAGGGCACTCAATTTGGTATCACCTATATATGGCTGCCCTGTACATTGTACAACCTGCTTCTATATAAAGATGGGAGAGGAGACGCAAAGATATGAAAGCAAGACACAAATGCAAGTTATTTCTGGCTTTGTGGGGAAAAGAATGACCATAAGTTACAATGGCAGAACTAATTATGGGGTAAAGCTAGGGAAACACGCCATGCTGAGAAATGCTGTAAACAGGGTACCTTCCGTGAGGTTGGAGAAAGGGCTTGCAAGTGAAACCGACAAGAGTCAGAATTCATTCCGCTGTTTCAAGTCACCGGCATAGCACACACGGAAGTACCTGTTGTATAGCTTGCTCGAGATCGGTCACAACAGCTGCGTTCAGGATCTCCCCAGGACACCATCGTAACACGGAACTCGTAGCGTGAGGCTGGTTGCAGGTCAGTCACCATCTGGCAAGGAAAACACAGCAGCAGGCAACACTTCACTGACAGCCAGGAAACAGCAGCAACTGGTCTTCAAAAATCAGCTCGCATCATGAAGTTTTAGGTGACGAATACCACACAAGTGAGACAATTAAGTTGCATTATTAACAAGGAACTTTGCTACTAGACGCATTCAGTTAAGTTGCAGGAAGAGACTTTGTGGAAATGTAACCATGCAGTGGACTTCTACAGCAACATTCAGAAACTCCAGTAAGTCAGTGCCCTCATAAGGGAACATTACCATCTTTACATTATCCCCTGCTCTGACCAGCAGGCTGTGGGCATGGTAACCAGATACTGGACCAGGGATTCGAGAGGGCAGGAAGGGCTTCAGAATACTTTCTGATCCTATTGGAGGTTTGGACCTGGAGCTTGGGTTGTTGATGGTTGGAACTGGAGGCTGTGGGAGTGTTGGAGTGCTGGAGGTAAATCCACGGACACACAGCGACTCTGAAGGGTGTGGTGGTCCACCACCGGCCTACTGCAGGGGGAAACCTCTGTACCTGCAGGAGTGTAAGGGGACAGGAAAACACCTGGCCGGCTGCCAATCAGTCGGGTGTCAATCACCCTCCGGGATATAAGCCTGCGCCGGCCTCCCGAGGCCTCACTCAGAGTTGCTGCAGCCATAGGTAGCCTGGCTCTGTGGAAGTCTTTGTGGATTAAAGCCTGTTGTACATTCTTTACCTTGTGTGTGCCTGATTCTGTCTAACAGCGCACCACAAAGGGTTTCTCTTTCTCTTATTGTTAGGCCACTGGGAAATGCTCTTGGAGACCCTGTTTGCCTTACGGCAGACAAAAGTTGATCATATACATACATTTTTAATGTATCATTATATAAAAATGGGCTATAAAAGTTGTCATAGCTCAAGGTTGGTTGTGGGGATGAGCACCTACTGCTTCACAAATTCTCTTCACGGCGTGCGACTCAAACAACCTCTGACAACCCAGTCCAACTCCTGGCCTGCACATATGGCATAGTTCTTATGCCTGGTGGCGTTGTTCTCACTGACAGGAGAGGGGGGGGGGCAAAGGCAATGCCTTGAAACCAGTTGCTCCGGGTAGATTGGGAAAACTTTGGGAGTAAAGCACGAGGAAAAATCCGGAGTCGGAGTCCCGAAGGGGGCTGACTGCTGTACCCAGCACCGGCTTGGCAACCCTTGCGATGCTGCTGGCACCAAACTGTATCGACCTATGTTATTCCTGTGGATCTGCCGTTAGTGTGGGGAGAGGGGTCCTACTGCATGGGCAACAGATGGACTTCCGTATCAACTCTGCCCTGGAGAAGCCACTCCACAGTGACTACCAGAGGCGCAGTCCCCATGGTTGACCACAGCCGGCGGAGGCCAAAGAAGACACAAAAATAAAAGGGACTCCTTACAAGTGCGAGTGACCTCACCCATGTATGAAATGTGATAGGGTTAACATGTTTTGATTCCTGACACCTCCGAGAGATCAGTTACCACCGTTCTTATCAGTTTCACAGAAGTGGTTGCGTAGACCACCTCCCAACACACAATGCCACTATTAGGCCTAAGCATTGCACTGAACAGCTCTCTGCTGGGTAATTATACTTCCATCACTCTTTGTTCACATTCATACCTTGCGCCAACTCCTCAGTACAGAGCTAAATATTAGATTTTGGATCTTGCCAATATTGGTGCAAGTTTATTGAGAGAATGTGAAATATTGTTGAAGATGATTAAACTCGCACCATTCTGTGAAAAGGGACGGAATGCAAAGAATGTAGATGAGAGCTTGAAAATAGACAATACTAGCAAGTCGGCCTCTTCTTATCAGGAGGCCCAAGGATGCAAGGATCTCGTTCAGGCTGGTACAGTGACCTATAGTTAGTACTGCGCTTGCTTAATAGAGACATGAATATTAACTTAGATGCCCCTAAGGAGGGAATGAACTAATCAACATAACACGCGATGTATAAAGAGGGGGGAACTGAGTGATACCTGTATTGATGGAAGGGAAAAGGAGAATGTTGTAATGTATTGGGATTCTAATTGGAAGAAGGTAAATGAAGGTGGAGTGATGTTGAGTGCGGGACTGTACAAAAGAGTCATGATTCTGAACCTCCGGTGTGTATCCATCCAGATCAGGGACACCTGACTTTGCAGACTCGAAATAAAGCTGAACCTGTTCTCTAAGATTTTGTCTCCAGAGTAGTGATTGAGAACACTTTATATTTCACAAGAGAATATGAAGCCTTTGGCACCACTCAACTCATTAACAGTCTTAGTTTAGAATTGTGTCCTTTTCAGGCATTTTCTTCTTCTTTGGCTTGGCTTCGCGGACGAAGATTTATGGAGGGGGTAAAAAAGTCCACGTCAGCTGCAGGCTCGTTTGTGGCTGACCAGTCCGATGCGGGACAGGCAGACACGATTGCAGCGGTTGCAAGGGAAAATTGGTTGGTTGGGGTTGGGTGTTGGGTTTTTCCTCCTTTGCCTTTTGTCAGTGAGGTGGGCTCTGCGGTCTTCTTCAAAGGAGGCTGCTGCCCGCCAAACTGTGAGGCGCCAAGATGCACGGTTTGAGGCGTTATCAGCCCACTGGCGGTGGTCAATGTGGCAGGCACCAAGAGATTTCTTTAGGCAGTCCTTGTACCTTTTCTTTGGTGCACCTCTGTCACGGTGGCCAGTGGAGAGCTCGCCATATAATACGATCTTGGGAAGGCGATGGTCCTCCATTCTGGAGACGTGACCCATCCAGCGCAGCTGGATCTTCAGCAGCGTGGACTCGATGCTGTCGACCTCTGCCATCTCGAGTACCTCGACGTTAGGGGTGTGAGCGCTCCAATGGATGTTGAGGATGGAGCGGAGACAACGCTCGGTGTTTGGGCAACTTTTCCAAGAACGGCGTAAATGCACTTTCCTCTCATCTTGCAGCCCAGTCGGCGGTGCAAGATGTGGAATCTCTCAGTGTGAAACCCACTTATGTCCCCCAATTTAGGAGATGATACTGGAATAATTGTTCTTGGGGAACCAGCAATGAAAGTTCTGAAAATAGAACTTTAACTCAGTGGTTCTCAACCCTTTTCTTTCCACTCACACACCACTTTAAGTATTCCCTATGCTGTCTGGGATTAGTCAGGGATTGCTTAAGGTGGGATGCAGGTGGAAAGAAAAAATATTGACTCGTTATGTGCATGGTTTCATAACTCCAAAGGAAATGGGCCAATTACATTTTTTCTCAAGCTAAATATTTCAGTAACAATTGGGTCCAGAGCAGTGATCCTCAACCTTTTTCTTTCCACCATCATCCCAACTTAAGCAATCCCTTACCAATCTCAGTGCACTGATGGTATAGGCAATCCTTAAAATGGTATGTGAGTGGAAAGAAAAAGGTTGAGAACCACTGCTCTAAACAATCATCTGTTATTGCTGTAAAACTCAATGATTTATGCCCATTTGTCCCGACTGCTTGTGGAGATGGGCACAGCTTGCTTCTGCATTGGTTGAAGTGAGACCCAGCCCTTTAAAGGAACGGACTTACTGGTCTTGCTTCAGTTCCAATGTTCACCACCCCTCCATCCCCAAGCAAGCTCCATGCTTGAATCTCACCCAAAACACTCCCGTCCACGGATCTGCTAATCGATCTGCCCACCTCCACCCCAAATTCATCTATTATCAACAAACAGAACACTCTCCTCCCCATGACAAGGCAAATCTGCTCTGCTAACTACTGACGATTGATCTTACCATGTGCCCTCCAATGCTTCAATCACCAATCTCAGCGTGCAAAGTCACAGAATGTTTCAGAACAGGTCCTTCAGCCCACAAGGTTGTGCTGACCTATGTAAACCCACTCCACAACAGTCTTACCTTTCCCTGCCACACACCCTAACCCTCTATTGTTCCTACATCCATGTGCCTATCTGAATGTCTCTCCTAGCCTCCACCACCGCCTCCTGCAATGCATTCCCAACACTCATTCATCTCTGTGTAAAAATAACCTCCCTTGCCCATGGATCATCATGGAGAAGAAGCTTGTGTGGTCCTGAGACCCCGAGAGCAATGCCATCCAGACCCATGCTGGTAAGATCAAGGGTGAAGTCCCTGACAAAGAACAATCCAACCAAGTCCTCAGTGGTGTACCAGGCTGTCGAAGATATTCTGAACCCAATGACTGAGAAGGTGGACGAAGGTTGCAACAAATCCATCAGCTCCGATCGTCAAGGCTTCCATGCCATTGGAACTAGTTGGTTGATTTGTGAAGCGTCGCGTGCTCCTTGGAGTTCAGCATCAGGTACACGCTAGACAAATACACACAGGCGTCTTCACTCTGTGCATCAATGGAATGAAGGCCATCATCCCCAACTACAAGGGATAGCCATGACGGTGAAAAATAACTGACATCTCCCCTCCACTTTCCTATAACCTATCCTCTGATCAGCCTTGACTTCTGATCCTGGCAATTCCCTCATTCCACCGATTCTCTCTACCTGGAATTACTGGTTCTCATAGCTCAGTGGTTGGAGCACTGGTCTGGTAAACCAGGAGTCACGAGTTCGTTCCTTGCTGGTGCCTCATTTCTGTGCGGGACCCTGGACAAAATGGCGACTCTCTGTCTTCTTTATGGTGGAGAGAAGTTTGTGTACATTACAATAATGGAACCTTTCCCTTTTTTGGAATTATGAAATCCAGGTTGGAAAGGGCTTGTGCCTGCACTGTCACTTCAACACCACACCAGGGCCCAGACCTCGTGCTAGCCAGGTTCCTTGTGGTAGATTCTTGAACTTAACTTTATTAGCCCTCATCAAACTCCTGACCAGCCCTAACCAAGTTCTAAGCAGTACCATCTACATATGTTTATTCTTTCCAAAGGAATGATTTGGAAATCATTGCTTCAGTTTCTTCTAATTGTTCAAAACCACCTGTAGAATCTGTGAAATCAAGGAAAGCATTGATTTTGTCATCAGTTATAAGCTCTTCTATAGTGAAAAAATAAGCGAGGGTAAAGGTAGATATTCTCTGCCCTCACATCGCTTAACTTATCTTCATAAAACCTCCGCGTGTGGATCCAGCACGCGAACTCCGATATGTCCTGAGGGTAGCCTCAGAGGTGGACCGACTCGCTCCATAAAGGAAATGCTGCTGAATGCCACCACCAGGGCTCCCACGGTGATTGCTGCTGGGGGGGTTAGGGCTCCCTCCTGCCATCTGGAAATGTCCTTTTCTCATTCCCCCTCCACCCCTCGATCCTTCACCGAACCAGGCCAGAAGGAGGCAGGCAAGGGTGTGGCAGAGCCTGGCGGGGGTGAGCCTCTTTTTGTTCGAATCCGGGATCGATGGCTGTCCTTGTGACGCGTAATCCCCACGCAGCTTTGCGTTCCCCACAGCAGTTACAGCTGCATGGGGGGGTTATGGGTCACAAGGACGGCCATTGCTCGGGGTGTATGTTTGATCTCACGGCGACTGGTGGCACTCCTGCACCACTCGCCCCACCTCCTCAGCTCCAGAGAACAGCTCCTGACACCAATCTCCATAAAAGCATCGCTGATCAGCCTTGTTCGCCTTGTGGCATCGCTCCTTAAAAAATTATAAACGGAAAGATGGATTAAAAGATAACTAGTAAAACTGACAAGCCAGGTGAAAGTGATGAGGATTATTGCAGTGCACCATTATTTATCTACTAATCCGAACAATTCCTGTGATCATTCATAACAAGTTGTAAGTGTTATTTGCAAAGCTGTAGTTTGAATGAAACATACCCTGAAGGCACGGTTAGCACGACGCTGTTACAGCACCAGCGATCAGGATTCAAATCCCGCGTTGCATGTTCTCCCTGTGTTTGCGTGGGTTTCCTCTGGGTACTCAAATTTCTTCCCCCCCCCCTGTTCAAAAAATGTAGCGGGATAGTAGGCCATTTGGGTGTAATTGGGAGGCACATTCTCGTGGGGCCGAAAGAGACTGTCACCGTGCTGTACATCTCAGAAATCTGGCAGAGGGAATCATCTGATGCTTTTAGACCAGGGTCAATTCTCACACATTGAATGGCAAACAGAGCTTCTGTGAAGGCCCTGTACGGTCACCAAACCCACACAAAAATCCATATACTACAGTCTTTTTTTTTCACACCATAAATCACATTAGCCATGCTACACACTTTTTCTTTTTCACACATATACAGTGACTTTTTCTCCCCCCCTCCCTCCTCCCAAGCCACCCCCCCACCTCCCCCCCTCCCATCCATTTTAGGTATACAATCTAGATTACATTATCTTGAGCAAACAATGAGAATCTGATGGATTTAGCAGAACAGACTGAACCCACACCTAGAAATAGTCAGTCAACAGTCCCGCTTGGGACTGAGCTAAAGAATCCTGGCCTTAAAAATTGATCAACTATTTGTACCCATAAATGCTGCCTGACCATCTGAGTCCCTCATTGTTTACCACAGAAATAAACCTACCTTGGTAAATTCAACAACTAACAAGCCAAAACTCACCCCTCCCCAAACAAGGGCGTAAAATACGGTTACCATTGAGGTTGTTAAGGCACTTGTGAACGGAATGTCTTGAATAGTTTTCCATTTTGATTTTTGATTCTTTGGGTCATGGTGGTACATTTCCACAAGATACTTTTTGAAGACCACAGAGTAAGACCTGCTCCAGCTCAGCACTGCAGCGGTAGGTCCCGACGGATACAACCGCAGCTTCTTCACTCCTGATGGGTCTGTGGACAGGTAAACAAGTTTGAGTTACACCAGAGGGAGCTCCAATGGAAGCACAGACCATTCGCACAGAACAGGGCAAGCTCACCCAGGCAGAGCAGTGTGACGCCCTGCAAAAGAGAGTAGACACAGCTATCGAGAACATCCACAGGGAACGTTTGCCAGCGGAGAACAGCAGCAATCGTCAAGGATCCACACCACCTAGCACACACTCTGTTTTCTCTGCTGCCATCAGGAAAGAGGTATCGGTGCCACAAGACTCACACCCCCAGGTTCAGGAACAGCTGCTCCCCATCCACCATCAAACTCCTCAACAATAAACTCAATCAGGGACTCATTTAAGGACTCTTACTTGTGCACGTTATTGATTTTCTTTATTCTCTCTGTATTGTAGGCAGTTCGTTTACATTTCTTTATTTCTTTTACGTGTATCACACTACCAGTAAGTGGTAATTCTACCTCACTCGCAGGTAAAAAAAGAATCTCAGGGTTGTATGTGATGTCATGCATGTACTCTGACAATAAATCTGAACTCCTACCATGTAATCCTACATCTTCAGATGGGGCCGGCTCTTCTTCTATGTAAATGCATGAAGGCTCAGTCCTTTTGTCAGAACCAGGTTGCTAACCTGAGCCCAACTTGTGTGTGGGCTACAGGTCAGACATTAAAAAATTCAACCTTTTGGGGTTGTTGTAATTGGATCACCCACAATCAAGAAATTAGATCGAATTTTAATTTTATCCATGTGGATATGGTATTGTGCAATAAAGGAATAACATTTGGAAACAGCAACTTCATTGGCTCTGGAATGGAGAGAAGTCATTTTAGATGGAGAGAATGTAATCCGTTCTGATGGCTCAAACTGTTCCTTTCAGATGCAGACCACATGTTCTATCTCAGTGGTTCTCAACCTTTTCCTTTCCACTCACATACCACTTTAAGCAATACTTACACCATCAGTGCTCTGTGATTAGTAAGGGGTTGATATCTGGGCTGAAAGAAAAAGTTTAAAAACTTTAATTGTACCTCATTGACTTGTTATGTGCAAGGTTTCATAACTCCAAAGGAAATGGGCCAATAACAGTTTTTCTCAAGCAAAATATTTCAATAAAAATTGGATCTAGGACAGTGGTTTTCAACCTTCCCTTCCCACTCATATCCCACCTTAAGCAATCCCTTACTAATCACAGATCACCGATGGCATAGGGAATACTTTAAGTGGTATGTTCTAACTTCATGTTACCTTTCTAATCCAGACGTTCTAACTCATGCTTGCATGTAACTTGCTTTGCAGTGCAGACCCAGCTACTGGCTATGATGCAGAAGGCCAAGGGGAACTAGCCGTCCTAGTGTAGCAATCCCAACTCCTTTCGTTTCCTCGTAATCCAGCAATTTGCTCTCTCTTACCGGTATGTGAAATCAGCTTTGATTCGTTTGCCAAATTCACTACTTTGTAGTAACCAATGAACCCTCCAGCCTGTACATTTGAAAATGGAGCCCCCGCTCAGACAGCCATGGGGAAATCGTGCAAATTCGGCAGCCACTCAAGATCGAAACTGGGTCACTGGAACTGAGGCACATCCTGCCACACCACTGTGAATCATTTGTGGCAAGATTGTTTTTATTTTGGTCCACTCTGTATTGCAGTTATTTTGTTTGCATTCATTATCTGTTGACAGTTCTTCTATTTGTTTCCATGTTTACGCTGTCTATGGTTTCTTTTTTCCCGCACAACCAATTAGCGGGTTATTCTGCCACGCCCACAGGAAGAAGGAATCTCAGGGTTGTCTGTGGTGTCATGTATGCATTCTGACAATGAAAGCTGATTATGAGGGGGCATCGGGTTGACAGCCAGTACCTTTCCCCAGCAATGGCCAATACAAAAGGAAATCGGTTTAAGGTGAGTGGAGGGAGGAATGTTTGGGGGGGGGGGTGGTAACATCAGAGGTAGTTGCTGTTTTGTAAAAAAGATGCACAGAGAGCGGTGGGTATCTGGAATTCATTGCTGGGGGTAGTGGTGGGGGCTGGATACAATAGTAAATCAGGAGACTCTGATTTAGGCACGTGGATGTTAAAAAAAAAAGGGGGGTGGGTTATGAACTGAGGGAGGGAGGGTTAGATTGATTGTGGAGTAGGTTTACATAGGTCAGCACAACCTGAACTATGTTCTTGGACAAGCAGAGCCAAAGCATTACAAGTTGATGTGACTTTCACCTATAAAGGAGAAGGCAATGAATAAACACTTGAAAAAAATTGCAACAGGTCAGGACTATTCCCGCGGCTTCCTCAAACAGTTGGCAACAGTACTTTATTCTTATTCCAAAAGAGCCCTAAAGATGGGACGTTTTGAAGTCGGTAGTCAGTGCGTCGTACCTCTGTGGTTTTTAGCGGACTCCACTTTTCCGACAAAGAAGCGGGGAGAGGGTGCAAGTTGCAACCTCTCAAATACTCACTCAGTCCAAAAGTAACTGGGCGGGACGGAGGGCCCACAGAGGGACCATTCTTCAGGTAGACCTCCACCTGGTAATGTGCTCCAGGCATAAGGTTTTTAATGATGTTACCACTTAGGTTTACCTGTTAAAACAAAGGGATTGGTGCAAGAGGTACACAATTTTGGACAACGAGTTGCATCAGCGCACATTATTAATCCCTCCCAAACCAAGGCTGTTAAGTTAGACACCGCACACCTCTCCATTCTTTGCTTTGCAGAAGGAGCTGAACATGTAGATGAAACCAGATGGGCAACAGAGGAACATTGAGAGAGATATGGGGAGGGATGGAGGGGCAGATGGAACCGTGTGGGGGAGGAGAGAACTGAGATAGACACAGGGAGGGATTGAGGGGCAGATGGAACTGTGTGGGGGAGGAGGGAACTGAGACAGACACAGGGAGGGATTGAGGGGCAGATGGAACTGTGTGGGGGAGGAGAGAACTGAGACAGACACAGGGAGGGATGAGGGGGAGATGGAATTGAGGGCAGGATGGGGAAACAGAGGAACATTGAGACAGATACAGGGAGGGTTGATGGGCGGATGGAACCAGGCATAGGATGAGGAACTGGGAAACAGAGAAACATTGGGACAAGCATAGGGAGGGATGATGGGCAGATGGAACCGTGTGGGGGTGGAGGGAACTGAGACAGATACAGGAAGAGATGGGGGGGGGGGAGAAATGGAACTGAGGACAGGATGGGGAAACAGAGGAACATTGAGACGGATACAGGGAGGGTTGATGGGGAGGGGAAAGAAAGATGAACCACCAGTATGTTTCGAATGGTGGGAGGAAACCGGAGCTCTAAGGTAACACCCACGCAGACACGGCAAGAACATACAAACTCCTTACAGACAGTGCGGGATTAGAACCCAGGTCCCAATCGCTACCGCTGTAGAGGCGTGGCGCTAACTATGTGCCACCCTTAAGTTTCTGGATACTATCTCAATAATGTAACACAGTGAACTCTTACCACATGTAGAAAAAAAAAGTGATGCACAATCTAAAACGAGAACCTGAAGTCTCCTTCACATTTAAATCCTTCTCTCAATAAATAGCTCCCCAACGCATAACACACACACTCACATCTCAAGTTTTCCTTGAGGTTATAGAACTCAATACCTTTGAGCAGTAATGGGATTCAATTCTCCGGGCTTCCTCTTGCTGCTGACAAGAGAGAGATACGATCGACACAACACCTTCATAGTGGGTTTCTTGCAATTGTGTCCAGGATACAAGGGCTGTGAGAGAGCTTAGCACCTTCACAAGAACATTCTGAGGACTTTCAGTGACCTCTTCAAACCATTTCCCAGAAGGACCTTAAAAGGAAAAGTAAAATGCCCTTTAGAAGAAGAAAATAAATGACCTTCCGACTTAAGAGGAATATAAAACTGAATCGTGCACTCAGGAAAAGAACTCTTTTGCTTCTAAGTAGGAATACTGGACTAGTGGCACCTCCTCGTGTTCCTTTACAGGCAAATGGCACATGTTTTCTGTGTTGGTGTGTATGACAATAAAGGAACCTGGAATCTTGAAACTGAATAGCTTGAACAATAATACATCAACAGAGACCACATCACAGATTTTCCCCCTTCTGTGGAGCAAAAGGTCCCTTGTCCCCTCTCTCACAACCATCCACAATCCTTCACATCATTTCAGTGGCCCTGCGCCGTTTGAGCAGTTTAATTTAGTTATTTTTACAAGGTAGCAAAACTTCGCAGCCACAAGTAATTTTGGAATGGCTCAGGGACAGTGGTCTTAGAGAAATAGTAAGTGGCTTTCTGCCTTTTTTCTCTGTGCAAAAATTCCCGGCTCTATTTTATGGAGGTGTCTGAAGTTCAGCACTGTTGCACGAGAATCTTTTCTTTCACCATCTTGGGAACGACTGCAACTGATGGGCAAAGCTTGTACGTAATCAGAGATCGCTCACGAGGTGACATTCTGATATTCTTGCCACAATGATTTTGCTGCTCACTCAGTGGAAATATCTCCATCCAAAGGTTCGCAACTATACCCTGCGGCTTTAAAGCAGTATTGAGCCAACTGTTTAAGACTGGGCAGCATGGCGGGGTGAAACAGGAGCATACGCAGATGCTGGGGGGGGGGGGGGGGTCAAGTGCAATGCACAAATGCACTGGAGAAACTCAGCAGGTCATGCGGCTTGACGAAATGCTCAGGCCTGAGACGTCAGTTACCCTTTCTTGCTGTGGATGTCGCGTGACCTGCTGAGTTTCTCCAGCATACTTGCGTATTGCATCATACTGGGGTGGGAGCCAGGGGAAGGGTTGGCAGAGCAGGTATGGGTGTGGTCATCAGTCTATAGCCCCTTTCACACTTTCATCCCACTAAATTGGCCATTCAGGTCCTGGGATAGGAATGGGGGTTTAGCTTTTCACACTTGACCACTCCTAACTGGGGACAGTGAACACTTTCATACTTGCCAGGAGCCATCCCCGGGGTTGGGACTGTTCTACTTTCTACTGGTGATGCTATGATGCGTCGAGTGATGGTGGACCTGCCCTAAATCCTGATCAATGCATTATGATCTTATATTTGAATAAAATTAATCATGCCTAATTATAACATAATTAAGCTTTATGTATGAGCCCTTCAGCTCTTGTTGTAGTTATGCCGACCTATATAAACCTTTATAAGGGATCGTGGGAAAGTGCAAGCAATAAATAATAATAGCAGATGATTTTTAAACAGGATGGGAAAGTTGGTATCACATACAATTTATAAATACCGTGGGAAAAAGCGATGGCAGACCTGCCCTCCCAGAATTCCATGCAGGAGAGAAAGAGCTGTATACTTAGCATTCATAGAGGGGGTTCTCTGCCACACAGCATTCTGGGAAGTAAGGTCCAACATTGCTTTTTCCCCCCATGGTCTAATAAATTGTGCACTATATAACGCTACCAATTTTCCCCAGGCTGTTTAAAAATTGTCCACTGTTGCTATTTATTCTAGTTTATTGCTATTTATTTCCTCTCTCTCTCTCCCCCTCTGCAACTTTCCCACGGCAAACATAATACCTTCATTTTAATCTTTTCTTCCTGCACTCACGCAAAAACATAAGTCATTTCAATCCCATAATGCTATTAACCCTCTCACACTTGCCTGATTGCAACGCCGGCGTCTGCCGACACCGGTGATTGTACTCAGGGTCGAGGCTGATTTTGCTTTCACACTTGCCACTTTAAAGGCCGATTGGTGTTTGATTCCTGGGATCACTGGCAAAGCTGTTCAAAGGAGACCCTTTGACTATTGTGGCAGATTCCATTCTGCTGAAGGTAGGTCTGCTGAACCCAAGTTCTTTCACTGATTGACCAGAAGATACTTACTCAGGTAAAATATCAGTGGTTTCTCAGGAGAACCCTCTCTGGTCTGACAGACACCAGAGGAACTGACTGTTGTTATATTGACATCGTACTTCCCTGGCTCTCTGAGTTCAACTTCAAACATATAACTGTTATTTTCCACTCTGTAAACGTCAGTGGGGTACCCTGCGGACAAATGTAAGAGTTTAAATGAAGCATCAGTGTGCTCCCTCTTTGGTGCAATTTCATTTAGTTCCACGTTCTTTTGTATTCTTCAAAGTTTTAAAAGGAAAACAAATACATTCAACAATACTTCAAGTTCGTTCAGATCCAAGAGATAGATTATAGTTAATTCAAGGAAACTTTTGTATTTGATTAAAAACTGGTTCTTTAAAGGTTGGCTTTCGCTTTTTTTTGAGGTGACTGCACAAATTTTTTGCCTATTAGTGGTTATTTTTTAAGGATATTTTTTCCAAAAGGACAATTGGTAAAAGCTGAACAGCAAGCACAGCCCATGGAGTGGCTCAACATCAGGGCCATGGGGGGGGGGTCTGTCTGTAGCATCAGAAGAAGCCTTACTTAGAGGATACACAATGATACTGCACCAGCTCACTTATTTCTGACGGAGTTTGTATGCTTTCCCCACATCTAAGTGGGCTTTCCCTCAGGGGTTACGGTTTCTTCCCACCTTTTGAAACATACAGGGGTTGAGGGGGGGGGGGGTTGTAGGTTGATTGGGCGTTATTGGGCAGTACAGGTTCGTGGGCCGAAATGGCCTGTTACTGTGGTGCATGTTGAATTTTTTAAAAAGATTAGAAAGGACTCCCCAAAATACTTTACACCCAAATAAGCACTTTAATTGGAAGAGTAGGGACAGTTGCAGTGTAGGAAATACGACTGCCAAAATCCATCCCAAGATAGTGGTCCCATATGAAATTTTACATACCCAGAGATTGGTTGGGCTTTCAGTCTGACATCTCATTAAAAAGACAGCACCTCCAACAGCGCTGTAGTTTGTCAGTGCTGGAGTGTCAGCCTTGAGCTGCTGCCCACTGAATTAGAGCTCGAAGGTAATCAGGCTGATGTACCGAAGGTAATACCCAATAGACATGCTATGCTGATGGCATTTTACATAGCAGCGTTAATAGTTTGGCTCACCTTGCCGATGGATATAAATGCTGAAGCCATCATAAGTTGTCAGTGGCTTTGGAGGGAACCACTTGAGCACAAGCCAAACAGCCTGTGGATTTGTGACAGAGCTCACAGGCCCTGTCGTTGTGTACATAATATGTCGTGCATTCTCTTCAGCCACGTTCATCACATCCAAATGATCACTTCCACTTGCCGAGGCCTCTTTACTGTCTGGTTGCAACTCCTGTGGCCAGTCAACAAATTTTCGATCGGCACCTTTACCAGATGGCTCATAATCCTTCCAGCTGGCTGGCTTGGGAGTTGCGTGATCACTGACCTCCGCATCAATCATCTTGCTTCCCATACGGTTAGCGCTGTGAGGAAACAGTTCATGACCAGTATGACTTTCACTGTTCGAGTGGCTTCTTCCATCCACAATCTCCATTGACACATTGCTTGGGGGATAGGGAACTGTTGAGGGAAAAATATAACAATTTTCTCCCTGTTTATTGAATGAAGCCCTGTCATCCCAACCACCTTGATCACAAAACAGACTCCAAATTTAACCAATGACATGAGATATTTAGATGCACTGAAGTCTCATTTGCTGCAACCTATAGGATACACCAACGACAATAGGTCAAATTAAATCACTACAAAATACTAAGGCAGAATAAGAGATAATATTGTTTGATAACTATTCACAGTTGCAGACGTGCCCTCAGATCTTTTGGAAGTCCTGGGGTAATTTAGGGTTAGAGTTCGATGGGAGGTTCAAGAGCCTGATTCGTGAACTGAGACATGCGGAACTTCATGCTTCTGTACGTTCTGCCAGAAAGGGAGTAGCGAGAAGAGGATGCATGGGGGCAACATTAAAGGTTCTCCAAGTGGACATTTAACATCATCCCTTCAGCGTCAGTGAATGCTGGGACAACTTTGTCGACAGCAGATGGAATGCTTTGCCTGGAAAGGCTGCAGAGATTTAAGGCGGCAGCGCACCACCACCTTCTCAAGATCCACTGTGGATGGTATCGGTAAACACTGGCCTCGACAGTGTGACTTTCATCACATCCTGTAAAACGATCAGGATTTGTTCACCTCAAAGGAAGTGTTCAGGTAACACTACACCTCCGCGATGACACAAAGTTTTATTTGCACGATTTACTGCCCCCAGTTAGAATTTCAAATTCAAATTTCAAATTCAACCCCAGAACATTGATACTGTCAAATCAGTGAGAAATTTGTCCTAGGTGTTGTTAACATTTGGCAAATTGAGTTCACTCCACATTACACTCGTTCATTTCAAATTACATTAATATGTTGATAAGGTTGACTAACATATTTGCTATTCTGCAAACAATGATTTTCTAAGTGCTAGTTGAACCCTCAATGAGCAGCCCCGTGATTGATTAAATTCACAGCGCAAAAAGTAGAAGTCCTTAATGAGTCCCTGATTGAGTTTGTCGTTGAGGAGTCTGATGGTGGAGGGGTAGCAGCTGTTCCTGAACCCGGTGGGGGCGAGTCTTGTGGCGCCTCTACCTCTTTCCCGATGGTATCAGATGGAACAGAACTTGTGCCTAATGGCCTGGATCCTTGAGGACTGCTGCTGCTCTCTGATGTCAGTGTTGCCTGTAGATGTTCTCAATGGCGAGGAGTGTTTTATCTGACGTCCGCTATCTTGTGTAGTGCTTTTCGCTCGGGGACATTGGTGTCCGTGCTGCAGTCAGCCAGCATACTTGTGTAGAAATTTGTGAGGGTTTCCAATATCATGCCAAGCTCCTAAGGGAGTAGAGGCTGATGTGCTTTCTTCACGATGCCATTTGTGTGTTGGGTCCAGGATAGATCTTCTGAAATAGTGAGTAGGAAACCTTACCCTCTCCACCTCTGGCCCCTCAATGATAACTTGTTTTCCCTTCCTGAAGTCAACAATCACCTCCTTAGCTTTGATCACATTGAGTGCAAGGTTGTTGCACCATTCGGCCAAGTTTTCATTCCCCCCTCTTCTGTAGGCTGACTCATTTCCCCTTTTTATACAACCTGAAGCCAAGCCTAACATGTGCTATATGTGATACATTTCCCCCCGTTCACCCATTTTCCTTGCTGCCACTGCCTTGGAAAGGTACACAAGAGGAGTTTTTACCTGTTCGATGATGTTTTGGTTCATGGCCAACGCCGCTGTTCTCCATTAATGGAACTCTATTGACATTGGCCTCTGCCACCAGTTGCAATGTGATGTTACTGTAACATGTTCCTGGCAGCCAAGTGTTGAATATTAATTTGCCTTTCAGAAAGTCTGTTGAAAAGTAACACAATAGAGTTAGATAATAGTAGAAGTTAGCGCAACATCTATTCTGCGCCAGTGATCGGGTCCAGGGTTCCAATCCCGTGCTGTCTGTAAGGAGTTTGTATATTCTCCCTTGGGGCTCCAATTTCCTCCCGCCATTTGAAACATAGCAAAAGTTTTGGTTAATTGAGTGGCACACACTCGTGGGGCAAAATGGCCTGTTTCCGTGGTGTAAGACTAAATTTAAAAAAAATTAAATTTAGAAAAGGCTGTGAGTAGATACACAGAATTACAAAAGGGGACTGATGATCAGGAAGTCCAAAAATCGGGCCAGGTTTCTCCAACAAGAAATGATTGTGTGGAAGAGATCTCCCAATATTGGGTGGAAAACAGCATAGTCTAAAATTTCCTTCAAATGTGCTGTGCAGGTTACAGCTAGCTTAACTCACGGTACAACAATAATTTGCCTTTATCTGGTTGTCTCTGCACCCATTGGGAAATTGACTGCTTACCGTGACATATCTCTGTTCTTTCAAATATTACCCAATTACCCACCCTCAGCCAGTAGAACACTCCCAACAATGAGCGTGAAAGCCCACTCCAACACAATTTTTAAAAATTCCCTGCAGCCATCAGGCTCTTGAATGAACCCCACAGCATGTTGCTATTGCTTGATGCTAACAGATCTTCCTTTTCATCAAGTCAACGTTTCAGTTCAGGACCCTTCATCAAGTCTGGTGAAAGGAAGGAACTTTCAGAGCTTTGAAAAAGGTCCCGACCCAAAGCGTTGACTTACTGCTTCTACTAGGTGCTGCCTGGCCTACTGTGTTCTTCCAGCATTTGGGTATTTTCATGTAATTTATTCAGGCCTCTGCAGATTGTTTCTATCTTCCTTTTCAAACTCTGTAAATTGTGCTCTACATATGGCAGTGACAGAGCATAATGCATCGGATATGGTTTTTAGTGAGTGAAAAGTGAGGATCAGAGGGACTTTGTCTGTGTCCTGCCTGACTAGGTGATGTCGAACGAACTTAGAGCAGTAGACTGAGGAAAAATAAAACCACCAGCTGCTGGTGTAACTCAGCAAGCCAAGCTGCATCCAGAGTAGAGCGTGTAAGAGGTATTATGTCGCCATGAGTGCTCGGTTTAGATAAACATCAGCCGAGGCGAACATCCAAAGAATAATTGAAGAATCCAATTCCGTAGATATTTCCCAACACAAAAGGTCATTCATCCTGAAGTACCTCCTTGAAAAAACCAGACTGTGATGTTATTGTACCAAATCCTTGCTTGCATCCACGTTCTATTGCAAACAATTTTCCAACTCACTCATTTCTTCGTCTATTTTATTATTCTTGTGGATGAAGAGACATTTTATCTATTGCCAGGGCAACGCAGGAAATTGGACTAATCTTCCTTACCTTTATGAAGTGACGAGCGATAATGGTTGCCTTCAAAATAGCTTAATTTTAACCTTGAGAAAAAGTTGGTGGCTTGCTTTGGATAATGAATATCAAAGAGGACTCCAGTTTGCGGGGACAGCTTGTAGTCATATATTGCCACGCTCTTGACAGGAAGTGGTTCTAACAAACACAGAGCAAACATGGATGAACAAGGTATCGTTACGGAAACGATCATCATCAAGGACAAAGCTCTTGAGTTCTTGTGAATTCTTGAAAGAATCAGGAAAAATGTTATCAGATGTATGCAAAATCAGAAGTAACTATAGCAGTTTGTAAAAGACATTGCTGCAACATGATGGTAGATGCAACTCTTGTAGGAATCAACAGAAAATTGCTCTCTTTTTATGCAATACACCATTCCCACTCTAGGGAAGAGCTGTGGTGATATGTATATTCTGCTGTGTACGAGTTGATGCCCCACCAACCGATGACTCGCTCCTCCCCTTGTGACCTGGCCGTAAAGGACGACCTACCTCCCCCCTATCCATTCAATCGAGCACATGGAGTCGGGCCAGCTACAACCAAAAGTGTATTAAAGCCTATCATCTCCCTCTCAGTCTTTGGAGCCATTAATAGAGCATATCAATTTAATACGAGCCGAGGCCTTTATGTTCAACGCTGAACTGCATAAAATCAAGAATGATAAAAATCGAGCACTCCACCTACAACTATGATATATTGTACTGGACAGGCATCCTCAATGACCCCACCCCCTCGTCCCCTGGTGGGACGTGCCAGCGCGCATCTCTGCCACCTCCAGTCCCTCCATGATGACTTCTACCACCCCGGAGTCATGAGATCATTCCACTTCATAAAAGTTTGGAACCTCCCGTACTCCATTGAGGACATCAGGTCTCTGACCAGACACTGCCAGGTCTGCGCAGAATATAAACCGCAGTTCTGGCCCATCAGAGCCACACGTCCCTTTAAATGACTCAGTGTTGATTTCAAGGGACCCCTGCTCTTAACCATAGATGAGTTCTCCAGATTCCCATTTGCCATCCCCTGTCCAAACATGACCGCTGCCACAGTTATCAGAGCATTCCACAGAATATTCATCCTTTTCGGGTATCCGAACTATATCCATAGAGATCAGGGGTCCTCATTCATGAGCAACGAGCTACATCAGTTCCTGTTGGCTAGAGGCACAGCCACTAGTAGGACCACGAGCTATACATCCAGGGGAAAAAGCCAGGTGGAGCGAGAAAACGCCACCATTTGGAAGGCGATCCTCTTGGCCCTCAAGTCAAAAGGCCTGGCAGCGTCCCACTGGCAGGAAGGCCTGCCGGAAGCACTCCATGCCATCCGATCCCTTCTATGCACCACTACTGACATGACTCTACATGGATGCATGCTTTCCTTCCCTAGGAGGTCGGCGAGCAGAACCACACTGCCAGCCTGGCTCTCATCTCCAGGACCCGTCCTGCCGTGGAAAAATGTGAGGGGCCATAAGACCAATGCATTGGTCGGAGAGGTGCAGCTCCTGCAGGCCAAACCTCAATAAGCCTACATGCTGCACCTCAACAGCCATAAGGACACAGTCCCTGTCCGGTACCTGCCACTCCAGCTATCACCTACACCCACATCATCCCCTCAGGGATTCAGTGCAGGTTAGTAACACATCCTGAGCACCCTTACCATGTGCCCCGGACCCCCTTCCAGCACGACTGGCCCACGGACAACCAAACCCCACCTCCTAGAGACAGCCCTACTCCCCAACCACCCCCAGCCTCAAGACACATGACCGGCAACGAAGTCGACCAGTGCACCACTGGTGGAGCTGCGCAGGTCAGAGACAGAGGAAACAACCTGACCGGCTGAACCTCTAGGACTTTATCCCAGTGGGGTTTTGTTTTTAAAGAGGGGGTTGAATGTGGTCATATCTATATACTGCTGTGTATGAGTGGCTGGCCTGCCCACTGATGACTCGCTCCCCACTAGCTCCTCACCTTGGGACCTGGCCATAAAAGTCACCCTCCCTCCGCTCTATCCAATCATTCGAGCACATGGAGTCAGGCCAGCTACAATCTAAAGTGTATTAAAGCCTTTCGTCTCCCTCTCAGTCTTTCGAGTTATTGATAAGAATGTATGAAGATCCGACTTCTATTTTCTCTGCTCCTCTCATGTCATTGGATGCTCCTCAGTCACAGAATTTTTTGGGATGTGTAGATACTGTTATTCTAGGGGTAAATTTGAGCACAAGGTCCCACAAACAGCAATTAAATATTGACCAATGTAATGACTCTGTCTGAGGGAGAAACAATGAGGCATTGTATGAGCAGTGAATGTAGAGAGAGAGAGGGATTGGTGAAAAGACATTGTACACCTATCAGTGCATACTCACGATGAGTTGCAGTGCTAAAAGTAAACTACAAGACATTATTTTGGATTTGAATTTCTTGCAGCGCAAAAGTATTTTGTTGGCACTTGAATTGAAAATTTTGACCTTGCACGTGGAGCCCTGAAAGGTTTAAAAAAAAAACCTGAGAAAAGGAAGTGCCGAAGTTATTAAATAAATATTCTACCTCTCCCCTTATTACACAAGGCAGGTATTACACGTCTGTCTTTGAGCAGAAGGGTCTGAAGTGATTGGTGAATCATTATTAGTGAAGAAAACAAAGTCAGATTAATTACTGCAGTGATTCGCAACCTTTTTCTTCCCACTCACATCCCTCTTTAAGTAATCCCCATGCCATCGGTGCTCTGTGATTAATAAGGGATTGCTTAAGGTGGGATGCGAGTGGGAAGGGAAGGTTGAGAATCACTGCTCTAGACCCAATTGTTACGAAAATATTTTGCTTGAGAACAATTGCCATTAGCCCAGTTCCTTTGGAGTTCTGAAACCATGCACATAACGAGTCAATGAGGGATGATTAAAACAGTGGTCTTCAAACTTTTTCTTTCCACCCACACACCACCTTAAGCAATCCCTTACTGATCACAGAGCACCTATAGCATGGGGCAGGGGTTCCCAACCTGGGGTACATGTACCCCAGTGGTACATTTGCACTTTTCAGGGGGTACATTGGGTCTGAGAGAATAACCACTACTGTTGTAATCTGCAGTCAGATTGCACAATGTCGTGTTTTTTAAAAATCTTTAATTTTTAGGGGTACAAGGGAACCTATAAAAGTGCCCAAGGGGTACAGAGGAACAAAAAGGTTGGGAATTCCTGAATTAATGTATCGTAAGTCTGATAATTGGCTGAACTTGACAGTGAGAATGGTGGTAAATTAGAAGCAGCTGGAGAAAAAGTGATCATATTTGGTGACAACTTCCGAGAATTCATTAGCTTCTGGAAGTGAAAATGGCAACACCTACAAGAAAGGGGTAAGAAAATAGGGGGTCATAGACTCATTAGATTGGCATCAATTATTGGAAGAGTATAGGAACCCCTATATAATTAAGGAATTAGCCACAAGGTATCTAGAAATTATAGTAATGTGATTGCTCAGAGCTTTTTGAAAGGAAAATAGTTCTTTTTTTGCATCTAAGACTGAAAAAAACAACTAATGAAGAGTTGCAGTGGGGATGTTATATGTATGGATTATTAAAATGCATTCATTAGTAGGTCAACTAAAATAAAAGCATACAGGGTTGAAAACAATTTAAAAATTAGTGACAAATGTAAAATTGGTAAAGCTTCTTTGGTTCACATGATCTGGACTTGCCTCCGTTTAGAAAAATTATGGAAAGATGTCTTTCAAACGTTATCAGTGATTTTCAAATTCAAATTAGAACCTTGCCCTTTAATTGCTTTATTTGGATCATTTTAAGAAAATGTTTTAGTGACTCCAACTCAAAACCAAATTTTATCTTTTACTTCCACTGATGCAATTTTGATAAAATGGAAAGACAATACTCCACCTACACAATGGTTAAGGGATATTATGCATTGTTTAAATTTAGAAAAAAATTAGATATGCCATTATCATATTTGACCAAATAATATGATGGCATATAATATATGCCATTATATATATTAACTTTCAAAAGATGTGGGGCCCATTTATGGATAATTATCATACCCTAAAGAATTAGGTTATGAAGTTTTGAAGCTTTGGTCCTGTGCTGTCCATCTCTGGGTTGTTGTCACTTGATTCCTACGTGTCAGCTTTTAACCTTGCTTAGTGGTAGGGGCTGAGAATTATAAGGTTTTTTTTTCTTCTCTTGAATTTTACAATATATAACTGTCCTGTTCAATTGTGCATAATGTAAACATCAATAAAAAATATTTGTAAAATAAATGAGTCATCCCTCAAGCTGCATTTTCAATAGGTTGAGTGTCGTGGTAAACCTCAGGTCACCCAGAAAGACCAGTGCACTCTTATGGATGGGCTAGAAATCAGTGGTTCTCAACCATTTTCTTTCCATTCACATCCCACTTCAAGTATTCCCTGTGCCGTCGGTGCTCTGTGATTAGTAAGGCATTGCTTAAGGTTGGATGTGGGTGGGAAGGGAAGGTTAAGAACCACTGTTTTAATTTGTACCTCATTGACTTGTTATGTGCAGGGTTTCATCACTCCAAAGGAAATAGGCCAATGACCATTTTTCTCAAGCAAAGTATTTCAGTAACATATGGGTCTAGAGCAGTGGTTCTCAACCTTCCCTTCCCACCCACATCCCACCTTAAGCCATCCCTGACTAATCACAGAGCACCGACGGGATAAGGATCACCATAGTGGAAAGAAAATGGTTGAGAACCATTGGTTTAGTGGAACTCTAGCTTTGATTAAAGTTTTGATCCTTTTACAAAGCTAATTCCTTTCTTTAACATTCCAGTACCCTGTTTCATGGATTAGACTTTTAATATCCTTACACTGCTCTGTAATCTCATTCGTCAATCAACACGGTTTTTAGACAGCTGAAGAGATGTAATGGAGCAGGAGGAGACGACCTTCTTTAATTTCCTGTCAGGGAGCTTCTAAAATTGAACAATCACAATCGTATTGGGAATGTTTTTTATTAGTGAGCGAAAACACGAGGTGTGGAACTTTTCCTTGTTCTCGATATCTTGTCATTTTTTTCCCTCCTCAGACATATTTTAATGCTTTGTCACTATCGATGTATGGATCCTAATCTGAAACAACTGCTTTAAAAGTAGCTGACAAACATTTTTATTTAGTTTACTTCAAAGACACTTGTCTTTCCATTTAGAGGCAAACTATTAGCCACTGACAAGCTGTGGAGACCAAGCATTATTTTCATTGCATTAGTAAAGCACTTAGCTTTGACAGGAGTACTAGCTGTTATTTTACAAGGAATCTCAGATGATTGAAAAATGTGTTCTTTCCCATCTCTGGCTTTTAAGACATGAAATCCTCCTACAAGTTTGCACGCAAAGTTAATGCCAGCAATATGTGACAGGGTCACAGTTAGCGCAATGCTGTTACAGTGCCAGCGATCGCTGGAGTTCGAATCCCACGCTGTCTGTAAAGAGTTCGAATGTTCTCCCCATGTCTGCGTGGTTTTTCCGGTTTCCTCCCACCCTTCAAAAAAAAACGTACTGGGAGGAGGGGGGTCACTGGGGCGACACGGGTTCATGGGCAGAAAGTACCTGCTACCATGCTGTATAATCGAAAAAAAATAACAGATTGTAATAGGAGAAGGACAGGGCTTGGAACTGGGAAGGGTGAAACTACTCCTTCACCAATCCTTCAGCCCAGACAAAGGCACCAATCATTCTTATTAGCCCCAACCACTGATCAGACCTTTTATACCTAATCCATTTGGTTAATCTAACACAAAGTCGCAGAAACAGAAACACTGATGTCCACATTCTCTCAAGACACTTAACACTTCAGCTACAAAATACCAGGCGACAAGCCGTCAAATAACAAATATCTTCAGTTTTGGAAATCTTTGGACTAGATTTGAAGTGAACTGTTAACTTTAATGGCCTCTTCATGTTTAATTTTTTTTTAAAGATTTTATTTTGCTTTTTACAGAACCATAGAGCAATTCAAACAACCAATACCATCTTTTTTAACATTCATGTAATGTACAGAGTCTGTATTTATCCCCCCCTCCCTTGGCCCCAAACATATATTCATACAGATTATAAAAACACTAGTGGGGTTCACCGAAACCCAAGAAAAAAATAACCTCGCTAACTAAATAAACACAGGTAAGGAATAGAAAGAAAGGACTTTAAAAAATGCCTGTTGCCTGTGCCATGTCCCCCTTCCTTAAGTCCACTCCTTTCCCTGCTGGGACAGATTTTTATAGCATCCATATTTCGAAGGGAGGGGAAACTAGTCAATCTGCATGCCCGAGTATTTCAAACTTTAACGAATACGTTTCCTCCTTAGATTTTAGGTGATTTTCTCCAAGGGAATGGAATTCTGCGTTTCCATATTCCATCGTGTGGTATTGAACTGGGAGTTGGACTACCACGTAGCCGCTACTTGACAGGGCGACCTTCACGGACTGAATTTGATATTTGGACAGTCTAAAACTCAGGACCCCAACATCTCCCAGAAGGTACATCTCTGGATCTTGTGGAAAATCCACCTTGGTAATTTTTTTTTCCAAAATGCCCCCCAGGTCGTCTCAGAAGGATCTCACCTTTGTGTACAGCCAGATGGAGTGGACAAAGGTTTCAATCTCCACACATCTAAGGCACTTTTCTGAAAGTTCTGACTTTGATTTATGTAAATTTTTGTGGTGAGAGGTACAGCTGGTGCAAGAAGTTGTACTGCACCAACCTGTACCTGGCATTAATGACCCCAGTCACACTGTCCGGACACAGGTCTTGTCACCACTCATCAATGATCATTGTGCCCAAGTCCGACTCCCATCTCTCCCTCGTAACGTCTATTAGATTAAAATGCAAGTAAACAAAAATATGATGCAACAGAGACCTTGCCTCCAAATCCCACCTCTCAACACATCCAAACAAATGCTTATTTAATGTATGACTTAACTACAAAGACAACAAGGCTGTTGTGTAATAAAACAGCACATGATCCCTCCATGAACGTCACTGAAGAAAGCTGCAAGACAATGGATTTTTTCTGGAAATTAGAGTTTAGCTGAGAACTTGCTTTAAAAAAAACACAGGCTATAGAATATTTTCTGATCTGCACATTGAGAACTGTTTCATTTATCTGTCGAGTGTACCACCAGAGTCTCCCAGCTAAATACAGTACAACTCTAATTATCCGAAATCAGGATCTCCAAAAATCCTCAGTTATCCGAAATTTTTTAAAAAAATTTCAGATAAGTGAGGATGTCTCAAACAAATCAGGAATCCTCATTTATCTGAATTTTTTTTGGAGCTGAACTGATGTCGGGCTCCCAACGGCGGCCCTGGCCTGACCGGGGTCTTGGTGGAGAGGTGAGAATTAAAGGTTATTTTAATGCTGTAAAAAGCCTTCCCTTGTTGTTTTCAATCACTATTACAAGTGATTTGCTGTTGCTACCGGGCTGTTTTTAAAAAAAAAAAATGACCAGTTCTCCTGAAAAAAAGTTTATCCAAAATAGGCCTGGTCCCCTCCCTTTCGGATAATCGGAGTTGTACTGTACTTTACTAAGGCAACAACATCCTGTATTTAACTTGACCAGCAACATAATAGCAACTTACTTGTTAACACAGCAACTAAATGTACTGGCTTAATGGTTGATATTGAGCTTCCAGTCAGGAGTGTAACCAAGTAATAGATCCCATGGTAAGAAGCGTTGAAGACTACAGGAGGAGGGAGGGTATGGTTGAAGTCCTTGAACTGGAGTTTATAGCTTGTCAGGTTAACGGACTGTGTTATCTTCACATAATACAGGGAGGATCCATTGGTGATGTCTGATGGCTGGAGCGACACTATGATTTTGTTGCCATCACTAACAGTGGCAGATACAGCAGTAGCACTCTGGTTGGGGAAGGGAAGAGAAAGGTATGGAGCATCGTTAAAATACAAACAGGGCACAAGGTGCCAACATAGACCTGGAAAAGAAAAGCATCTAATCTGATGGAAGTACATTTAAAGCACATACCAAGAGAGTGGAAAGGATTGGCTGAAAACTCAATAGGGACTGGCCATTTCTGTACTCATCAGTTAGTGGAACATCGTGGGACGAAGGCTGTGCTGTAACATTTGATGTTCTTTCGGATAGGTTCACAGAACTGGACGACGCATACTATGAATTTAAGTCTTGCTCAGGGAAAAGAGTATTACAGTGGAGAAGTTCCAATGTTGATTCCATCATTAAAATGCTCACTCTTGTCAAAGTCATACTTTGTCTGGTTATAAAGTGGCTTAAATAACATAAAACCTAAATTAAGACTTTTAAGAATCCATTGTAAGGTAGCAGAGTCTAGAAATTTAAATAAGCACAGCTATTTCTTTTAGAATCACTCTAAGTTGCGTTAAATTTTTTATATTTAGACATACAGCACGGTAACAGGCCATTTCGGCCCATGAGTCCATGCCACCCCATTAACCTACACCCCTGGTACGTTTTGAACTGTGGGTGGAAATGAAACCACCAGAGGAAAACCCACGCAGACACGGGAAGAACGTACAAGCGTACAAGAACGTACCCCCTGCCAACCGTGCCACCTTAATGGAGTACAATGCAGTCAATTGTGAAGCAAGACATCATCGAACAGGTGAAAAACTCATCTTTGGAGGTAAATGTGATTGCATCGATTTGCAGACCCAACTACTGCAGATGCAAATGAGTGACTGCACTTCCAAACTGCACTTGCTGTTTGTTTCGTACATTGGATGGCAAAGCAGTGGCAGGAATTCTCCATGCAGCTAAACAATTCAGTAGCCCCCTGGAAATTGAGCCACATTGCTCTGTAATGAGTCCTCTAGGAACAAGGTGCTAATAGTGTAGATCCTCGAGTAGATTTTAGCCTGGGAATCTCATTTTCTGCCCACCATCTTCTCCCCTCCCCCAATACCATCCTCTGCACCAACTGTATCTCCATCACCCACAGACCACTTCCCCATCTGATGTCCAGCAAAGGCCCTGATTAAACGATTAACCTTTCTTCCCAAGTCGCCTGGGTCACGGATTTACACGATACCTAGCACAGAACAAGAGGATAGATCTTTTTGGCACATGCCCAGTACCTCTGTAAAATGATCTCAAAACCCAAGTTAGAAATGGCGGTCACGTCAGACATGGATCACGAGAAGATATTACCAAGAAGAAGGGCTCAGGCCTGAACTGTTGGTTAGACATCTTTACCTCCTATGGACGCTGCAAGGCCTGCTGAGTTTCTCCAGCATTTACTGTGGTTTTTTTTTTACTGTCATTAGTAAATGGCCTTTTATGTTAATCTCCAAGTAATAATGTTAAATCCAATGACACTGGCACCTATTGTCAATACATCAGGGTAAAGTGGATTCTCACTCCGATGAGTGCCAGGCCCCTCGTCTGAGTGCTACTGGTACCATGCAACCCAGTACTACTGGTTGGGTGGTCGGTGACTGAACTGGCTCCCCCACCAGGCTTTGCCTGTCGTGGAGGGCGGCGAGACACCCTGCAGAATGAAATAAAAGGCCTGTCAAGTGGCGGACGAACCCTCTCATAGGGTCTAGCAAACACATGCCATGAAGTGCGGAAAGGGCCTCCCTTGCATCGAAGCTTGGTCTGGGCCATTCACTGCAACCAAACTCCTGCACCCCCCCCCCCCCAGCCATCTTGGACCTCACCGAGCCGCTGGATCTGGGAGGGGATGTCGAGAGGGTGGACCTGGACCTGTGCAACCCCCTACTCACTTAAATCCACTCATGCACACGCTGTTCCTTTCTGAGGAGTGGGGTATCCTCAGATCAAACCCCACAGACTGACTGAAAGGAGCCATCATCGTCCTATGGGATGGATAGTCGGAAGATTAAGTGGATTCAGGAAATAATTAAACCACTTAGTCTGGTTGCTGGACAAAATTACGCAGAGATACTCTTTCTAATCATTTATCCTGATGGCATATTGATTTATTTTCCAACATGAAGCCAGTCCACCTCTGACTAGAATACTAAGCATCACGAATTACTGGAACACACTAACAACATCCAAACAGCTCAGTCTGAAAGTGCGATGTTGGGCACACCGATCAAAGCTGAAGGAAAAAGTTAATGCCATCATTTGACATTGAATTTTGCAATCCACGTAACTCTTTGCTTTAAGTGGCCCAGTAAAAGAGTAGGCACTTGAATAACATCCAAAGAAGGTGGCACGTGGCAACAACAGACTGTTCACCTTTTTCTCAATGACGCTGATTGGTTTGGGGGGGGGTCAGAGACATTCGAGGAAATGCAGTAATTTCGGGTGAGTGCTCGATGAGTTGAAGGAGCTGACATAATGTGTGGAAAACTAAAATCAGCTGCTTCAAGAGTAGAAAAATCGCTTTGTATCTTATGTAAAATCACAAAAGTAACTCTTTCAAAGCACAGCAACCTTTACACATTCCAGTATTTCCACTTTAAAACCGACCAAAGAAAATAACTGCAATTATTATAGGACAATGAAATCATTAATAGTTCTTGCAGCAATTCACCAAAGCCCGGGCTTTCAACTAGAATGAATCCAATCCTGTTCTGCATTCATTATTTATAATTAAGCATGACCTGTGGTTATGACATACAAGAGAGAGAGAGAGAGAGAGAGAGAGAGAGAGAGAGAGAGAGAGAGTAATCACTGATCTTATTCACACTGATCAGAACACTGCAAATGGTTAAGTTGTAATGACCAGCGCTACCGAGTAAAGAGACGTCCACACAGCGGGAGGGTGAACCAAAGAACGACTTTATTGGTTTGAATTTGCTGCGTCTCCATGCTGGCCCACACACTTCTGGTGACATAAACCCCCCCCGGCTTTGGGAAGTGAGGTCCTCACATCGTGAGGATCGTGGAGCCCACGCCATCTTGGCTGGGTGTTGCGGCGATTCAGCCCATTTAATCGCGCCTGTTACACCACCCCCCCACCAGAATCACCGCCGCTCTCTGAGCAGTCTGACTTAAAGTCTCTGGGCGGTCTAGCTCTCTTTTTGACCTGGGGGACCGGGGCCGGTTGTTCAGAATCCAGGCACATGACTTTGAGGCGTTCAACTAAATCTGTCCTGTTGGACGTCAATGTCCAATGGGAACACCACATTACGTGGCTGAATGGCGAATTGCGTATGGATGATGGCGAGGGGGGAGGAGTGTTGGCTGCCCGCTTGCTCTCAGCCTGTGTAGGATGTATAATGCACTGATCTGTGGGCCGGAGGGGGGTTGAAATGTAGGTCCCCTGGGATGGAGAGCAGTGCACCGGACACCATCTCTGCAGGTGCTAGCAGGTCCTTCTTCGGTGCCATGCGGATCCAGAGTATTACCCATGGGAGCTCATCCACCCAGTTCAGCCTGGCCATTCAGGCTTTCATCATGGCCTTCAGGTAGCGGTGGAGCCACTCGACCAGTCTGTTGCTAGGCTGTCATATGATGGACCTGGCTGCCACAGAATTTCACCAGGTTGGACCAGAGGGAGGAGGTGAACTGTTGTCCTTGGTCCGATGTGATGTGGGTTGAGACTCCGAAATGCATGACCCAGGTGGTGAGGAAAGCCCTGGCACATGTCTTTGTGTCGCACTCAGGCATGGATATCATCTCTGGCCAGCGGGTGAACCTATCGATGGTCATGAACAGATACCTCATACCCTGGCTCACTGAGAGGGGCCCGATGACATCAACTTGCACATGTTTGAACCTGCGTTGTGCTGGCTCGAACATTTGTAGGGGGGCTTTGAGGTGCCAATGCACCTTGGCGCACTGGCACTTTAAGCAGGTTTGAGGCCACAGGGTAATGTATCAGCCATGCCACATGAACTTGTCCGAGAGCAGGTGGACCATGGACCTTATGGATTGGTGAGATAAGCGTGAAGCTGTCACCAGGTCACAGGTAGGATCAGCCTTGGGGACCCGGTGGAGATGTCACATAGAAGGGTCAGTTCTCCTGGTGTGGGGCAGAAATCTCTGACCTTCAGGCTGATAATGGCCGACAGGTACGCCTCTGGTCCTTGGTGAGCTGGGCGACATTGCAGGTTGCGGCAACGGTGGGACGGGACAAATCATCGGCTGCTATGTTGGCCATGTCAGCGACATGGTAGATATCCATGGTGAATTCTGATACGTAGGAGAGGTGCCGTTGATATCTTACTGACCATGAGTCCGAGACCTTGTTCAGTGCATAGGTCAATGGTTTGTGTCTGTGTACGCGGTGAACAGTCTCCCCTTTAGCATGTAGTGGAAGTGCTGTATCGCTAGGTTCAAGGCCAGCAGTTTGTGGTCAAACATGCTGTATTTGAGCTCTGGTGTTCAGAGGTACTTACTGAAGAAGGCAAGGGGTCGCCGGTGCTCGACGACACATTGCTCTAGCATCGCGGCCACAGCTCTGCCTGAAGTGTCCATTGTGAGGCCAGGGGGAAGGTAGGATTTGGGAGTGCCAGTACTGTGGCCTTCATCGGTGCTGACTTTGTGGCATGGAAATCCTCCGGCATCCATTGCAACGTCTTGTCGCTGAGTTCGACGAGGCTCGATTGTGGTGCTGAGTGCCCACGTTGATTGGACCATCGTGAAAATCTTATTTACAAATCTTCTCTCAGTATTCCTCTCTGAGCTAACAATTTTCTATGTTGCTGATGTTACCGAGGGATTGGTTCCTGGAAAATTATTCAATCTGTCACGCTGATTTGCTGAGATTTCTCAACAGCCACATATAGTTCAGCTGCACGCTTGGTGATGCTTGTTTATTTTTTAGCCAAAAGGCCGATGCTGTCAAGTTCCTTCTTTAATAATTCTCTTCTCCCCCGTGCTGTAACTCAATGAACCTTCTGCTTCAATCCAAAATTAGATTCTGCAAAGCAGGGCGGCACCTATACAGTGCCAGCATTCGTGACTGGGGGTTCAAATCCCGCGCTATGTAAGGACTTTATATGTATCCTCATGTCTGCACGGGATTCCTCCTGGGCCTTCGGTTTCTTTCCACTGCTCAAAATACTGGGGGTTGTAGGCTAATTGGATGTCAATTGAGCGGCACAGACACTTGGGCCGAAATGGCCTGTCTAAGTTAATTCTTAAAAACAAAGTACTACTTTCCAGACCATGTGATCTTGTCAGAGCTAATATGGGAGAAAGAAAAAATTCAAGGGAGGAGTTTTAAGATGTGTCTTCCTGGTATTTACAAAGGTTCTTAAAGTAACAACGATTCATCCTTTGTAGTTCAGGGGTGGAACTCACAGCAGGAGTAGACAGAGGGTGTTGTAGTATATATCAGTGTGGATTGTGGTTCTTTTGGTGGATTTCTTGAAATGATGATACCCAAACTTTCATCCCGGTCAGATTATTTTATTCTGCAAAATTGTGACTTATCTGCACAAGGTCTCACAAAGATGCTCTCTCTATAAAGGCTGACAGAGACTGACCTCGTGTTTCACAGCTTGCCTTTGTTCAGTTTACACATGGGTCGGGTTACATTTGGTCCAATCAAAAGTTCACACAATACATTCTTACCCAATGCATTTACTACTAAGTACAAATTCCATTGCTACATAAGATTGACAGCCTCTTATCAGAATTGCTCGTTGATTAGTTCAGGGTACAGTTGGTCATCGTGCTCAATTGGTCCTTTTGAATTGCCTTTCCCATCTTACTAGAACATTGCAAAGTATAGCTGCACTATCACTAGCTGTTGACCCTTTCCTTCCTCATCAGGAAACTTATTGGTATCAATGTATGTGAGATTCATGGAAAACATGACCCTGCCTCTTGGCGGAGAGAGCCATCGATGATGAATGACATTCACCATCCCCTTCAGCAAGACAGCAAAGGAGAGCTCAGAGCTTATTGTCTGCCAGGCAGAGCTCACCATCCTCCGACCTGATTCCATGCCTATTAGCAGGTGCAAATACGGTTGTTACCACAGAATCCTCCATTTCTCTGAAAAAAAATCAAAACAGTGTTACCATCCCCAAGTACACCATGCCAGCCTCTCAAATTTGTCCCTCCATTCCCAGCTCTGGCATGGAAAGTGATCGACAGGTAAGCATACAGAAACTGTGCTCCAAGATTACTTCAGGAATGCACCCACTGACTTCTGATCAACTCCGGAGCATGAACGCTCAAGGTGGTGCACGGCGGGTGGTGCGTCATTCCCATTTCCCCCAGCAATGCTACTCACTGCACATCTCCCACGCCGTGTTGCTGTAAACTACCCCCCTTCTTGGGGCCCTTTTCCCAGCCAGGAGGCTCAGCGCTCCATCTGCCCACAGGCCACTCCACCTGACTACCTCTCAGTAAAGGGGCACCATTAGACATGGACACGATAGTTAAAGGGAAAGGTTAAATTAGTTAGTTATGTGTAAAAAAAGACATGGGAACTGCCTGGGTCCAGTCGAACCCTGCTTGCTGGGAAATGTTATGTTCAAAATAGGTTTGATGGGTTTAAAGAGAATCAAGGCTGGACATGCATTATCACACAGTGATCTTTATTTATGCACAAGTGAACTCACAAAAGGACTCATAGTCCAAGCCAGAATAATACACAAATAATTAAACATCTGTTGCAAATAAATCACTACTAAACATTCTCAACTCCTGATTGGGAATCCAAGGGTTAAACATAAATATTCATTCACCAACAGGCACTGCACACGAATGAACAGCAAATTAATTACAACTAGAATGTATATCAATTGAACCCCATTTCCAGCATAGTCCACGGCTCAGGATCTGGGACTGTGGCCCACCTTAGTTGGGTCTCCACCCATGACCAGGAGCCTGGACTTTAGAGATGGTCTCAAGGCAGCAGCACAAGAGATTAAGACTCCAGCTGCTGGAAATTATTTTCAATGCAGGACACGTTCACATGACCTACAAGGACCAATATCTCATCAGCTTTACCTGTGGGCCAATCTATCCATTTATTGGCACCTGGAGGACCAATCACACATCAGTGGGAAGATCTAACCTTTAATTAATTGCCAGGTGAGGTGATTTCCAACTAGGTTTCAGCTGGAGAGATCATATGACCCTCTGCCATCCACACTACACTAGGACAGAAGAAAATGGTTCAATACTGATGAAAAATTCCAACACGTTTTAGTTTTGTTCCTCTGAAATTTCTATGAGCTTAAAGGAGTTATTAATTCCATTCTTGCATTAATCATGGTCCACCAGACAGTTGAGTTCCATGTTCAAGCCTCTGAGGTGTCTGTTCCAAGTTGTTTGATAATGATTAGTTCTTGTCATGTACATTGTACGATGTACATACACACTTGTACTCTTGTCTTCAAGCTCTTAAAGATCCTACACAACTCAGGGCAATGCTCAAATCAAGATTATTGCCTCTCTTAGGAAACAAATAAGCTGCAGATGGTGGAATTTTGAACAGACACAGAAGTGCTGGACAAACAATGCCCCATACAGCATCCATAGGGTAAAATATCCCACTGGTGTCTCAACAAAGTCTTTCCTCTCCAACAGAGCCCCTCCATGTTTTAATTTTTATTTATTTATTTAACCTTAGATCAGTGGTCCTCAACCTTTTGCTTTCCACTATCGTTCCTTTTTAAGTAATCCCTATGCCATCGGTGCTCTGTGATTAGTAAGGGATTGCTTAAGGTGGGACGTGGGTGGAAAGAAAAAGGTTAAAAACCACTGTTTTAATCGTACCTCATTGACTCGTTATGTGCACGGTTTCATCACTCCAAAGGAAATGGGCCAATGACCATTTTTTCTCCAGCAAAATATTTCAGTAACAATTGGGTCGGGAGCAGTGATTCTCAACCTTCCCTTCCCACCCACATCCCACCTTAAGCAATCCCTTACTAATCACTGAGCACTGATGGCATAGAGATTACTCAAAGTGGGTTATGAGTGGAAATAAAAAAGGTTGAGAACCACAGCTTTAGACGTACAACACAGTAACAGGTCCTTTTTGGCCTCCCAATTAACCTGGTACGTTTAGAACGGTGGGAGGAGCTCCTGGGCAAAACCCACGCAGACATGGTGAGAATGTACAAAATCTTTACAGATGGGGCTGGATTTGAACCCTGGTCCCGATCACTAGTGCTGTAGCAGTGTAGGGCTACCCGCTACGCCAACCGTGCCACCCTTTTCTGCACAACTGCATGTTTGAAGAGCCAGAACTCGTACACAGTTGAAAAATGTGTCAAGACACAAGGCGTAAAACTTGGTGCCATTAAATCAACCTCAGGGAATAGAGTGGAAAAGAAACTCCCCCCCCCCACCATTAAAAGAGTTTATATTTTCCCTTGCAGCGAGCCCACGATCGGTTGTCGTTATATCTTCCTTTCCTGAACAGATCAGAATGACCAGATGTGAAATGAACCAGACTATTTATTCACATCAGGCAAAGTATTAGCACTGCTTAATTAAATCATCTCAATTCTCACCACAAAATGCTGATGTGAAAGCTGTTGATGCTACAGTTGTCACTTTTGTCACATGCAGGACTCTGGTCCATTAATAAAAAAAACATGTAACTAATAAGCACGTGCCTAATGTCGCCAGACTGTTGTCATTCAATCCTACTGGATAGTCAGGGTATGGGGGATGATTGTGCTTTGGTTCACAACATTTGTTTGTTGATTACTGTAGTTATTAGTGCCTTCATCTCCTGCCATGAAATTCCTTGACAGACCACTCAATATTTAGTATATTGGGGAAAAGTGCCCACCATGCCTTACATTAGATTTAACTGATTCTTGACACCGACAGGACAGTACCAATGCCTTGGTTGCACTAAGAATTGGGCATTACCTGTCGTATTGGCCAGGTAACGTTGGAATAAGTTTTCACATCAATCATACCTATAATCTTACTCGGTCATTCATTTCCCGGCATCAAACTACAATTAAATTTTACACTTTTTCAATGATAACTCTTGACCGAAATCCAGATCACTAGATCCATTTACACACAACTGTACTGACTTCATTTCTGTTCTGCCTGGTTCCATAAATGTATCACTAACTAGAAAATAAAATGAGACCGTCATAGATGTAGTAGATCAGTGGTTCTCAATCTTTTTCTTTCCACTCACATCCCACTTTAAGTAATCCCTATGCCATCAGTGCTCTGTGATTAGTAAGGGATTGCTTAAGGTGATGTGGGTGGAAAGAAAAAAGTTTGAAAACCACTGTTTTAATTGTACCTCATTGACTCGTTATGTGCACCGTTTCATCACTCCAAAGGAAATGAGCCAATGACAATTTTTCTCCAGCAAAATATTTCAGTCACATTTGGGTCTAGAGCAGAGATTCTCAACCTGTCCTTCCCACCCTCATCCCATTTTAACCAATCCCTTACTAATCTCAGAACATTGATGGCACAGGGATTACTTAAAGTGGGATGCGAGTGGAAAGAAAAAGTTTGAGAACCACTGTTGGGTAGATATAAAATCCAGATCAAATAATTCTTTGTAAATACACACTTTAATTGACTGAAAACAAAATAAAGTGCTTCACTCAATTAGAAAGGAATTTCTTTTCCCCCTTTCTGTCTAGGTAACTTGGAAAGGGGATAGGAATAATCTTGAAAACAGCACATGGTCAATTTTGTTAAGGCCTCCAGTAACTTGACACTGGCTTCTGATGGAGGGAGATGCTGGGTATTTTAAAGTTAAATAGTTCTGTTGAAAATCACGGATCACTGATCAAAAAAAAGACAACAATTCTAATTTCAGTAGAAGAAATATTCCATTAACTGAAAAAAATCAGTTCAATGGATGTTCACACCAAAATTTATGCAGTCATTTTAATTATTACCATTGATGACTACTAAGTTTCAGTTCCTGTTCTCCCCTTTAAAAGAAAAGTTTAAGTAATAACCAACAATTTGAATAGTCTGATAATCACTTTGCAAGCTCTCTGTTAGTCACCTAGCGAACTGGACTGCAGAACTTTTCTTCAAGCAGTTAAAATGCTGGCGTAACACTATTGGCCCCATCTTCTCAACAAACATTCATTTCTGAGTCAATCAAGAAATACCATGCATGCAATACAGGCCACTCAGATCACTGAAATCTTAGCTGATGTTCCTCCTCAACAGCTCCTTCCCCTAATTTATCCTCATGCTCTTTAATACATTGTCAGACAAGCAAAAATACCTCCTTTCAAAGGAGGTGTGGCTCTGGCACATTTGAATTCCAACCACAATTATTTTCTGAACTCATTAATTAGATTCATTCCAACCAGCAGAAATGATCAATCTTCACCATAAACCTCCAGAAGTTCATTCCTCTGACCCTTCACATTGGAGTAAAGGCGCTGAAGGCTTCCTGATCGTGTTTGGGACTGGAGAGGGGGGTTGCCACTGAATCAAACTAGAGCCTGTGCAGCTGTAGAGGCCGCGGGAACGCTGGATGGAAATCCACACAGGCTCTGCAATTCTCTTCTGCTTCTCTTTCTATCCTATGGTAAGGGGTGCCAGGCAACATTAATGGCAACTCTGTGTCTAACGGCAGGGAGAAGGCAATTTCTTGTAATGTTACTTGTTCTGTATTATTACGTGACAATAAAGGAATATGGAAACATACATTACACTCCAGCTTTTATGTTTCTCAGTCACAGAGAAAGAAAGCTCAGGCCCTTCAGCTGATTGAGTCAGCGCTGACCAACCGTCGACTCCGCCATCCCCCTCCACAAGATTGTGGCACTCACCAACACATTGGGCACAATTTACACCAGCCAATTAACCAACCAATCTGTATATTTTTGGAATGCAGGAGGTAACTAGAACACACCAGAAGAAATCACTTATTTACTTGAGAACATAGCATTTCCCTACTGTGTGGTTGTCCTGTACTGAGTTACAGGGGGTCGTGCAACAGTCACCTTTATACAGGAGCCTGTGGGGAGGGGCCACAGGTACAACCGGCCAACACTTATGCGTGACCAGATAATTATACATTACAGTGGTTTACCACGAGGTGAACACAGGGAGGAAGTTTTAGCCGCTTTGAGGTAGCCAGAAAACCCCAAGGTAAAGCCGCCTAAAATCCCGAATGCGGCTGTTGAGAGGCCACCTGAAATCAGAGAACCCTGACCTGAGGAGTACTGACCCAACCCTCCTCAGGTAGGCGTATTCTCTGCTTCCGATTGCTCCCCCTAGGCACCTGAAAGCAGGCAGCCACAGTCGACAGGAGCTGGCATTTGCTCCATGGCGCCTCTTCCCGCTGAGAACCTTTCAGGTGTCAGAACAGTGCCGCCACCCGAATGTCGCTTCGCACATACCCGTAGCTGGCTCCGGAGCTGCATTTTCCCAGCTATTCCATCTGAAAGCAGCTTAAACTCCACACAGAGAAATCGATTGAACTCTGGTCACTGGTGTCGTGGCGCTATGAGCTGCTCCACTGTGCCAGATCACCATAGAGTATGTATTATTTCCTTAACTTTATTATGAAGTGGTCAAGTCCAAATGATGTAAAGCAACGGTACTACATAAATTTATCCCACTGTACACTTTCTCAATCAAATTCAAATCAAAACTTGAATATATCAGGATGGTTAATGCCGATTTTTAAAATCATGTCAATATAATGTAATTTTGCATCATTTAATTTTGAAAATGGATGAAACGTTGCAGGACCTCCTCTGGAGGTCGCTGATACGTGGACGCAGATGGCGTGTGCAGTGGGAAGGCATTTAACTGATTATGTTCCACATTGCATTTTACAAATGTAAAAGGGGATTCTGTAGTACATTTCAAAGAACCATTCGGAATATATACAACTCCCAACAAATATACTCAGACTTTCACTATTATACTTCCCCATTGATAAAGAAAATCAGGGCCACTACAGCATTATATATTTACCGCAACAATACCATTAGTGAGCCAAACCTGTTCCTGGAATGGAAGGTCCTCAGGGGAATGCGCACACCTCCATAACCACAAATGATTTGGCATTGTACCGCACTACCAAGTCACTGAGTAACTGGGCACAATAATATAAAATATCTCAAATGGAAATGAGAGGCAGGAACATAATTGTCAAATCATGACAGAACTTGTCCTCGCTCAATAGCTTCTCCTTTCACTTATGTCACCTTCTCCGAGTCAAAGGGGTTGCCAATGGGTACCCACGTGGGCCCCAGCTATGTTGGTTATGTGGATAAATTCAGACCACAAACCCACACAGGCAAGGCCCCTCAATTCTTCCTGCGCTACATCAGCTACATCAGTGCTGCCTCTTGCACCTGTGATGAGCTCGTCGACTTCTCCATTTTGCTTCCAACTTTCACCCCGACCTCAAATTCATTTGGTCCATCTCTCTCAACCCTTTACCTTTTCTAGATATCTATCTCATGGGACAAACTCTCAGCAGACATTTTCTACCAACCCAACACTTCCTACTCCACCACCTACCTTGGTGTCATCTGCAAACCTGGCCACAAAAACCATACAATCCATAATCTAAATCATCAATATACATTGTAAAAAGAAACGGCCCCAACACCAACCCCTGGGGAACACTACTAGTAACCGACAACCAACAGGATCCCTTTATTCCCACCCTTTGCTTTCTGCCCATCAGCCAATGTGCCACCCAATCTAATCCCTTTCCTGTAATTCCCTGGGTTTCATTTTATTAAGCAGGCACCTTATTATGATGCACCTTATCGAAGGCCTTTTGAAAATCCAAATACACATCATCCACAGCCTCTCCCTTGTCCATCCTACTTGAGATGACCTAAAAAAAATTCCAATAAGTTGGTCAGGCAGGATCTTCCCTTCATGGACCTATCATGCCATGCACCTCGAGGTATTTCATAACTTCATCCTTGAAGATCGACTCCAATTATTTCCCAACTACTGACTAATAGGCCTGTAATTTTCTTTTCTCTGCCTCCCTCCTTTCTCAAACAGCGGAACCACATTTGTGATCTTCCAGACCTCTGGAATCATGCCAGAGTCCATTGATTCCTGGAAAATGCTTCTACAATCTCTAAAGCCACCTCCTTTAAAACCTGTGGGTGCACCTCATCTGGTCTGGGAGACTTATCTATCTTTAGTCCAGTCATCTTATCAAGCACTCACTCTCTCTCTCTCTCTCTCTCTCTCTCTCTCTCTCTCTCTCGTAATCTTGCCTTTATTTAAATCTATTCCCTGAGAACTCTGACTATCAGATATATTGTCAGTGTTTTCCACAGTGAAGACTGATGCAAAATACTCATTTAGTTCCTCTGCCATTTCCATTACACGTTATAATTTCTCCAGTGTAGCAGCCCGTGGCCGTCGCCGCAGACAGAAACAGAAGACGTCGTTTGAATACAGCAATGGAGTGGGCTGCATGAGGCGTCGCAGCCCATTCTGATAGGCTGCTGCAAAACGGGCTCTGCCAGCCAATTGCCAGATCGCAAAAGGGCCAATCGGCGCCCGGGGCGGCACAAACCACACCTGTCAATGACGCTGCAGCAAAACGGGCCAATCCAGCCAAACACTGACGGCGGGAAGCGAGGACACCAATCAGAGCTTGAAGGGACATCGGTTGGTCACATGGCAGCCAGGGTCTGCATGACCATATAAAAGAGAGCAGCGTCAACTGCATTCTGCGTGTTGTGTGTCTCATCTCCGAGCTAGAACCTCGAGACATGCCACATCAGCATCACTTCCAATCGATTTGCTCTAATCCTCCAGCATCTTTGTGTTTTTAATAACAATTACAGTGTCTGCAGACTAAGGTGATTCACTTCCTGCCAAATGGAGGAGCTCGCTTTCAGTTTTTAATGCCGTTGATGTTTTTGATCAATAGATCCTTGTTCCTGAACGCACAGCACTTAACTCACGCACTCATCACCTGCATTGACCAGCAGCAAATGCTCGTAAGTGTATAACACGATTCCATACATAGCAGTCCCAGTCGACGCGAAGGAGGACTATCCATTTACAGCCTGGAGCTGATCAGTATCCTACCACCTCCCGGAATTTTAAGCTTTCAAAATCTGGGGAAAGGAATCAATGGACTTTGTGTGTGTTTTTTTTTTCAAATTTACACAATAATTCTTTGTTAACACAGAGTCAATGTGACACAGCACAGGAGATGAACCAAGAGCTCCATCATAAGTGATTCAGTGCTATTTCTTTGGCTTGGCTTCGCGGACGAAGATTTATGGACTTAATTACATCAAAACCGACTGATAGTTGGAGGGAATGATAGTTCAAACACTATTTTCAAAGCAACAAGGGCTCATGATGTGAGGGTATCTTCGGGGCTACATTTTGCCCAGCAGTCATCAACATACTGCAAAGAAAGCCTTTAGTAACTCCTGAGATTTGCCTAAACCTCAACTTTTTGGAATTCAGTAAAAATACCACAACAATACTGGAGAAATTCAGCTGGTCTTTTCAAAATCTAAAGAAGAAAAAGATATGTTGCTGACATTCTGGGCCTTAGCCCTTCTTGAAGGAAAAAGGCAGAAAAGCAGGAAATATCAGAAAGAATTCCAAAAAAAAATGGGGGAAGGAATCCAGACCAAGAAAAGGCGGGAATTGGAGGTCATAAGGGACAAGGTAGAATTGATCACATCTGTGTGAAAGGAGACGGGAAACGGAGAGACCACGGGGAAGGAGGGAGTGGGGAAGGATCTAACGAGAGCCAGGGAAGTCGATATTAATGCCATGTCGTTGAACGGTGCCCAGTTGGAAGAAGAGGTGCTGTTCCTCCAATTTATGGGGTGGGGTGGGGGGGAACAAGACATGTCAGCAAGGAAATGGGATGGAGAACTGAAATGGTGGCCACTGGGAGATCTACCTTGTTGCGGCAGACAGATCCGACGTTCTCAAAGCAATCTCTCAGCCTGTGTCCAGTCTCTCCGATGTAGTGAAGACCACAGCAGGAACACCGGATGCTGAAGGTGATCCCTTCAGATTCACAAATGAAATGTTGTTTCATTTGGAAGGACTGCATGGGGATGAATGGTGCTGAAGGAGGAAGTGTGGGCGCAAGTGGACCATCTCCTGCGGTCACAGGGGTAGGTCTCAAGGGGACAATTGGTGGGAAGAAGGAGTGGATAAGGGAGTCATGGAGGGAGCAGTCCCTGCGGAAGGTAAAGAGGGAAATATGTGTCTAGTGGAGGGATCACAGAGTAGGTGATGGAAATGGCAGAGGAGGATGTATTGGATGTGGAGGCTGGTGGGATGGTAGGTGAGGTCAAGAGGAATCCTGGTCCTTGTTGCTCATGAGGGGGCCACGGGAGATGTGTTGGTAATGGATGATATGTGGGTGAGTGCCAAGCTGACGGTGGAAGAGGAAAAGCCACATTGTTTGAAGAAGGAGGACATCTCTGATGATCTGGTGTGAAAGTCCTCATCCTGGGTGCAGATGGGACGGAAATGAAGGAATTGAGAAAATGGAATGGAGTCCTTTCAGGGGACAGGGTGTGAAGAGGTGTAGTCGAGGTGGCTGTGGGAGTTCGTGGGTTTATAGAAGATGTCTGTCAAGACTTTGTCTCCTAAAATGGAGACAGTGAAATTGAGGAAAGGGAGAGTGTTGCTAGAGATGGACCAAGTGAATTTAAGGTTGGGCTGGAAGTTGGCAGCAATATGGATGAAGTCAACGAGCTCATCATGGGTACATGAGGCAGTACCAAAGTAGTCATCGATGTAGTGGAGGAAGAGTTGAGGGGCCTTGCATTTGCCGGCTTGTAGCATGAATTGCTCCACGTAGCCCATAAAAAGGTCAGCATAGCTGGGGCCCATGCGGGAGAAAGTGCGATGAGTCAATGGAGAAATTATTGAGGTTGCAGACAAGTTCTACCAGCTGGAGGAGGTTGGTGATGGAGGGGTTTGATTGGTTCTATTGTCCAGAAAGAAATGAAATGCTTTGAGGCCTTCAGTATGGGGAATGAGGGTATATAGGGATTGGATATCCATGGTAAATACGAGTTCACGGAACTGGAAGTCATTGAAGTGATGGAGGGCATTTGAAGTGTCCCTGATGTAGGTGGGGAGGGACTGGACCAAACACAATCAAGGTAAGTGGAGACCAATTCGGTGAGGCAGGAGCATGTGGAGACGATGGGTCTGCCAGGACAATTGAGTTTGTGGTTCTTGGGTAAGAGGTACAAACGGGGAGTATGGGGCTGGGAAGCAATATGGTGCCGGGGAGGTGACCAGAGGTGATGTGTGTTGGTGGGATCCTGTAGGAGGGGTAAGTAAGAGAAGGGAGTTGTCATCTGGCTTCAGCCAGATAGAGGTCAATGCGTCAGACCTTTTCGATAGGTTTGGATTGGGCCAGGCATTCTGAGGGGTGAGATTGGAAGGAGTGAGAGGAGTAGTGAAGTTGATATCTCAGAGGCAGTTGGAAATGTAAAGGTCCAGAGCAGGAATGACTGGCATGAGGTGTCCAGGAGGAGGAAGAAGGTTTAAAGCAGGAGAAGGGATCTGTAGTGGGGTGTGGAGAATCATGGTTATGGAAGCATGGAGGTAGAGCCAACGACAGAAGAGTTCAACATCATGGCGTACGTGAAGCATGTTAAGGTTTGTCTGAAGGGGGATGAAGGTGAGGCCTCTACTGAGGATAGAGCATTCAGTCTCCAAGAGGGGAAGGTCAGAGGGGATGATGAAGGCCAGACAGGGATTAGGGGGAGGTTCAATTGGGTGGATCAGGAGGTAGAGTGTAGGAAGGGTCCAAGGGCAGTTAGGAAAGTCAGAAAGTGGAGAGAGAGAGAGAGAGAGAGAAAGAGAGAGAGAAGCCTGTGTACTCCCAGAGCCGGGGTAGGAGTTCGCAATGAGGCTCAGTGAAAGGTCACTGAGCTCAGGGTGAAAGTCCATGTCGGAGGCTTGAACCTGTAGGTCACTGGGGCAAAGGTGGAGACGCTGGGGCCAAAGTTGAGACCCAGGAGGGTGGGGGGGGAAATATCCCTGTGGTGGTCATCTCCAGGGAGGCGAGCTTCCAATCCTTGATGGAAGGCAGGTGTGCAGAGAATCAGTGGTTGAATGCATGGATCCAGTGGAGGATGAAGTGTAGAAGAGGTACGTGGTGAATGAGGTATGGAGCTGCAGTAGCTTCTCCCTGGTACCTGCGCATTGAGCTGAGGGCAGTCCACAGGATATGGTGGGAGAAGCAGGTCAATGCAGTGGGTGCCAAACTGGAAGGCTTGGAACTGGAGCTAGAATGCACGTGGTGGGGCAGAGGCAAGTAGTCTTAGGTGAGAACGTGGTCGTGGATCTTGAGAGCAGCCAGCAGTGTAGATGGGGAGAGACTCTCACAGAACTCCCTTCCAAGAGAGGAGGAGAACTTCTTCAGGGCAAGCACCCCTTGAGATTTCGCAGTCAATCAACTGAACTGATAGAAACACAATAGGCTGCAGATGCTGTGAAATACTGGAAGAACTCAGCTGGTCTAAAACATCTATAGGAAACAGATATATTGCTAACATTTTGGGCCTGGAAAAACCAGGAGGTGCGAGCCTTATAAAGGAATTGGCCAAACCAAAGCAGCAAGTGCTTCAGAGTGATTGCGATCAGGAAGATTTATTGGGGTTATCATGACTTAAAATGAATACATTCAGCCAAAGACCAGGACAGTTCAGAGATGCAGGCAGTCCATGAGGATCGATGGAGGAGGCATTGCCACGTGAACCACATTCCAGGAGGAATTCTCAGCCACACAGGAAATGGTTGCAACTTTGATGAGAGATGCTTCTACACATGGAGAGACTGAAAGTAGGAATTGCAAGAAAAATGACCTGGAATTGGAGATGACAGCAGATTTGGAGGATGGTGCAGAGCTCTGGTCACCACAATGTGCAGAAGGGGGCTCACCAGGATGTTGCATTAATTGAAGAGTATTAGCTTGATGAGCAGGTCAACAAACTTAGACTGTTTTCTTTGAAGCCTGAGACTGGGCAGCATTATGGATAGTCAGGGTCTTTTTCCCAGGGTGGAAGTGTCAAATGCTATTGACCATCAGTTTAAGATAAGATGGAGAAAGTTATACAAAAAAAGAGGGTGACAGACGCCTGTAACATCCTGTCAAGTGAGATGCTAAAAGCAGATATGAGAACATACACATACAGATAGTCCCCAACATGATTTTTCAAAGTTACAATGGTTCAAGTCTGTACTTCAAATTTCCAGTGCTGTATCAGTCACCACACTGATTCCACTGTCCCGTTCTCTCCCCACAGCCCCATGTCGGTCCCCACACTGATCCCACTGTCCTGCTTTCTCCCCACAGCCCCATGTCAGTCCCCACACTGATCTCACTGCCCCACTCTTTCCCCACAGCCCTGTGTTGGTCCCCAAACTGATCTCACTGCCCTGTCCTCTCCCCACAGCCCCATGTCAGTCTCTACACTGATCCCACTGTCCTGTGTCAATTCCCACACTGATCCCACTCCCCCATTCTCTCCCACAGCCCTGTGTTGGTGCCCAAACTGATCTCACTGCCACACCTCTCACCCTACATCCATGTGGCAGTCCCCACACTGATCCCACTGGCCTTTTTTGACAGGATTTTTTTGACATCCAATGGGAGTGCCAGAATGTAACCCCATCACAAGTTGAGGACTACTTGTATTTAGACAGCTCCTGAAAGAATCGCATCACTCTGCTATCACACTGCCCTTGCTTGGTGTTTTTGACCTTCCTTTTTATGGTAATCTTATACTCCAAATTGTGCTCTTTATACAGCTGTATGAACGTTAGGGACAACATGTTGGGCTGTTCCCAGAAGAACCCTTCTCACTAGACTCAAAATTCAGATTGCCAGATTATATACATGACATCACATACAACCCTACGATTCTTTTCCCTGCGGGCACGACAGAATTACAACTAATTGCTCGTGCAAAAAAACTGCATTCAAAAAGATGTATGTATACAAATAAAGAAATGTAAACAAACTGTGTGATGCAGAGAAAAAAAGTGCCGAAGTAAGAGTCCTTAAATGTGTCTCTGATTGAGTTTGTCGTTGAGTCTAATGGTGGAGGGGTAGCAGCTGTTCCTGAACCTGGTGGTGCGAGTCTTGTGGCACCAATACCTCTTTCCTGATGGTAGCAGTGAGGACAGAGCGTGTACTGGGTGGTGTGGATCCTGGATGATTGCTGCTGCTCTCCGATGGCAGCGTTTCCTGTAGATGTTTTCAATGGTGGGGAGAGTTTTGCCTGTGATGTCCTGGGCTGTGACCACTACCTCTTGCAGGGGTTTACATTCAGGAGTATTGGTGATCCCATACCAGACGGTATGCAGCCGGTCACCACACCTTCCACCACACTTTAGTAGAAATTTGCCAGGGTTTATAATGCCATATCAAACCCCTGCACACTCCTGAGGAAGTGGAGGTCCTGACGTGCTTTCTTCACAAGGCCATCAGTGTGTTGGGTCCAGCAAAAATCCTCCAAGATAGAGACTCCCACGAACTTAAATTTTCTCACCCTCTCCACCTCTGATCCCCCAATGACCACTGGATCGTACACTTCTAGTTTTCTCTTCCTGAAGTCAACAATCAACTCCTTGGTTTTGGTGACATTGAGTGTGAGGTTGTTGTTGGTGCACCATTCAGCCAAGTTTTCAATCCCCCTCCTGTATGCCAACTCATCGCCCCTTTTATACAACCCACAGCAAATTTGTAAATGGTGTTCTTGTCGTAGGTGTGTAGTGAATGCAGCCCTGTGGTGCTTCAATACTGATGGAGATTGTGAGGAGATATTCTTACTGCATATTTAGTGATGAACAAACTTAAACCTTAAGCAGGCAGGTAATAAGAGAGATACAGACAGCATGCAAGCAGGTTAGAGAGATATAGACCTCATGCAAGCAAGTGGGATAACTTTGGAGAAACATCATGCTTGATGCAAACATGGTGGGCCAAGGGGCCTGTTCCTGTGCTGTTCTTGGTTCTCTGACATTTAGAAATCTCAATCAAACAAGGAGCTGGAAGGATGGTCAATGGCCAAAATTGGTTGTAAGCCTGTTGTGACCAATCTCCAAATGAATGGAAATCCTCCCACCAAACCTCAATGGGCAAGAAACAGATGCAAGCTAGATTCATTCAGATTTTAAATCTATTTACTTAAAACATAAATAGAATAATCTACATACAGTATCTGTATCTGATTGCATTTACACAACTGCAGGGAACTGATTTCCAATGAAATCTCCTCATTCTAGAATCAGATTCACACATCTGCCACTTTGTAGTCTAATTGAGCTCAGAACATCATGCACATGGACTTCTGACAGCTTCTGTAACAATTCCTTTCCAGAAATTCACAGCTGGAACTTCAAACATTAGCTCAGAAGAAACCTACTATTGGATTTTGCCTCTTTCTAACCTCAAAGGGCAGCTACAAATTGTGCCCTCATGTGAATTTATTGCAAACTTCTAAGTAATGAAGACGCTGGTATTTTTTTCTTAAATGAACATCCAATCGATTAGGGACACAGTCCAAATGTATGGCAAACCAGGAATGTAGAGGGGAAAATAAGGCTACCCTGCATCAGGTGACTTAAAAAAAATCTTCAATCCATCCCTGGCCTTCCTCCTTCTATTACCTTTTGAGATTGTAATTCTGGTATCTTGCACAGTCTCAGTTACATCAATCCATCACTAGTGAACAGATTCTGGCATTCTCTCTTCATGTCTCTTCACCACTCCACCTTTCAAACATTTTTAAAAAAACGACAACTCCTTTTAGACCGAGCCTTTCATTAAAGCTGCCTTGTATTTTATATGCCTCTCGGCTTCTTCTGCCATGTTAAACGTGCTGAATAATTCCAGGCAGCTGTTCCAGTTCTGTCTCTAGAGCTACAGCTTCTAAAGCCCTCTCCAGGACAGAGCATATAATCCGTGCTGGCACGCAAGCCTTTCTGAGGAAGCGCCGCGTTGTGGAAAGGGGCAACTTTCAAATAAATATTTAATTTTGGTCCATTTGCCTGTTGAAACTCCCACAGCACAATTCAAAATGTTGAAAGGGTATCTGTGGGGACTGATGACTTGTAGGCAAGCAGGAGCTTTGTCTTACGTGCAGGAACTCCGAACAGCACCACCACATAATTAGCACCTTTGAATCTGAAAGCCCAAGTGCACTCTCAACAGGATTCCTCTAGTTTCCCCCCCCCCCAATTTTCTAACATACTTATGAATTATGGACTTTCTGCAGTAGAGGCTCTTTCATAACACAGTAAAGTGCTGGCCAATGCATCTTTGCATCAGTGCTCACATGGCATGCGATTTACTCACTGTAGTCACAACTAATTAAATCAAGAGCGCACATTCTTACAATTGCATTAAAATTGTCAATTTCATGGGTGACTCAGAGATGGGAAACAGAAATAAAAAAAAAACAAAAAATGTTAGATCTTTATTCAGCATTTCAAAACAGGTACAGACTTTCATAAAAGTGTGAGCATACTATGAGAAATTGGAGACTTGTAGAAAATCTACACTGTTGGGAACGTCTGCCACCATTGAAGGTGCAGATCAGTAAAAATAACATTACGACTGCTCATATCTAATCTTCCCCCCAACATCCCACTTACCCCACCTTCTACAATCTCTTCCATTTTGCAATATGGTTTCAGCACATATATAACAATTACAACACGGAAACAGGCCACTTTGGCCCTTCTCGTCCATACTGAACCAAGTCCTCTCCTCTAGTCCCACCTACCTGCACTTTGCCCATAAGCCTCCATTCCCCTCCCATCCATATACCTATCCAATTTTTCCTGAAATGACAAAATTGACCCTGCCACCACTACTTCTCCCAGAAGCTCATTTCGCACAGCCACCACTCTGAGTAAAGAAGTTCCCCCTCATGTTACTTCTAAACTTTTGCTCCTTAACGCATGACCTCTTGTTTCAATCTCTCCTACTCTCAATGGAAAAAGCCGCTCCACATCAACTCTATCCATCCCCCTCATCATCTTAAATACCTCCATCAAATCCCCTCTCAACCTTCTACGCTCATGACAATACGAACATCTCTCCAAACCCTGGCGGCTGAACCACTAGAGATTCAAAGGGAGTTTACAATCAAAATTCTGACTTCTTGCACTTCAGATTTCTTACCTGTCCTGATGAGTAGGTATCAAGCAATGTCCAAATTATGCCCAAAGTATTCAGGATACCTTTACATGTGATTTGTTAAGTCACCCAAGATTCGGGATGAGTGGTGCGAATATTGCCACAATGTCAGGGCAGCGCGGTTAGCGCAATGCCTTTACAGCGCCAGCGATCGGGACCAGACTGGGGTTCGAATCCCACGCTGTCTGAAAGGAGTTTGTACGAATCAGAATTTATTGGCGTGAACATGTCTCATTACATTCATTGTTTTGCTGCGCCATTCTTGTGTATTGCAGATGTGAAATCGCTATAATTACATTTCCATAAATATGATATTAAAAATAAATTGGTGGAATTGTGGACGAGCTAGTGGAGTTGTTCAAGTGAACCGGTACGGACTTGAAGGGCCAACATGGCCTGTTTCCGTGCTGTAAACGGTTATATGGTTCTTCTCCTATCTGCGTGGATTTTCTCGGGGGGTGTCCGGTTTCTTCCCGCCGTTCAAAATGTACCAGGGATGTAGGTTAATGAACGCCATGGACTCTTGGGCTGAAATGGCTTTGTACCATGTTGCACGTCTAAATTAATTAATTTCTCGCACAAAAAAAAATGGCATGGCCCAAAATAAAATAACATGGCCCTAATTAGCATAACAAGCAAACCAGCTCGAAGGTAAAGTCCATAATTAGAAGAGGACTGATATCAATCAAGCATTCACTCTGCGTGTTTCTTACAAAGCTCGAACAGTTCAATTTACAAATTTTTAAACCTACAGCACAGTAACAGGTCTTTCTGGCCCACGACCTCATGCCACCCAAAACACCCTACAACCCCTGTAGGTTTTTTTTTGAAGGGAGGATGGAAATTGGAGCACCCGGAGGAAACCCACACAGACAGGGGGAGACCATACAAATGTCTTATAGGCAGCGCCAGATTCGAACCCAGGTTGTTAGCTCTGTAACAGTGTTGCACCCGCCACTACGATGACTGTGCTGCCCTGGGTAATTGGAAGCTTGTACAAAGTAGAGCGAGAGGAAATGTCGCCATGCTAATTGTGGGAGTCCATTGGTATGATCCATTTGGACAATGAAGGAATAATTTCTCATCCTCTACCTCACCTTGCTTCCTTTAAAATAAAAAATTTCAGATCATCTGATTCCCTCTCACATGTTCAGTTTTATTTTAAAACCCTCTCTCCTCTTCGTGGATTTCAGATTCAGTTTACCTTTTCCCTGCACCACCTTTGGCAAAGCTTTTGTTGTTCAAAAAGCATTCTCACCTACTCTCTCAGCCAGTACCACCACCTTGGCCTCTCGGTCACTGGCCTGTCGAAAACTTGTGTTCTCTGTTCTTCCTCCCATCCAACTTAAAATGTGTTTCATTACAAGCTCTGATGTACATTAATTGCTTTTACCTCCACAGATGTCATTGGACCTCTGTAATGGAGAGGCAGCGTCCACCACCTGGCGGTGCTGCTGCGCTCCTGTTCGGAGGACACACTACCTGCTAATCAAGGTCAAAGATTCACCCCAAGCCATCAAGGTGACCCTTGAGATTAGCCCACCTAAATCACCAGTCCAGGCAGCCCGCCCAAACTCAGCCATGACCTTCACCAGGTGAATCACCTCGGCTGACCCCTGCACTTGGCTTCGAGCCATTGGCCACAGCAGCCAATGGGGCCAAGCCTGCCTCAAGTGATTGGCCCTCCCAGCACTTCCCCCAGAATTATAAAGGACCTTGTGCCCCTTTGTTCTGCCTCTTTCGACTCCTCGTGGCATGTAAGTAGCACCTTTCACACTGGGTTTGAGTGAGTCTCAAGGTCAGGTAGCAAGAGCCGTGTCTGTACCAGTCTAGGGGTGGGGGGACGTACTATCACCTTGATCCTGACTGTTGAACGTGTATGTTCATGTAATTTCCCCCAGTCTTCTGTGTATGTGTAAATATAAGAGGCTTGTCAAGCATGTTATCCCGTTTGCATCCCTGAAATAAATGTGTGCTTTGTACCTCAACTTTGGTCCGAACAACAACCTCCTGACCATTTGCAGCACTTTCTCCATTTTTAATTGAAACGTGGATTACTCCGCCTCAAATATTCACTCGCACGTTAACTTTCATTGAGGCATCAGCCCCTTTTATCTCATCTATCCAATGTATTAAAGTCACTTTATATAAAAAAGTATTTCAATATCAAAACTCATGATACTGGAAATTTGAAATAAAACAGAAAATGCTGGATATACTCAGATCAGGCAGCATTCACGGATAGCAGAACAGAGTTAACTCCCTTTCATCAAAACCTTCCTCATACAATTTCGTTAAATATTAAAAACCAAGAGTGAAACGAGACTGGACTCGACAGCATAAGTGAAGAGCAGGCATTAGCTCAAATGTCAACCCAGATTCAACTCTGGCTGTCTTTCCACTGGATGCTACCTGATCTGTGTGTTTCCAACATTTTCTGTAAAAATTTCCACATCTTGAGCATCACAGGACTTGTTAGCCATTCCCGACCGCCCTTAAAAAAAGAGTGAACCACCCTGGTCCTGAATTCCAGGATTTAGACCAGCCCCCGTGATGGACATGATTATATTCCCACACCCGGGTGGTGTGATGGAGGGGAATTTACAGATGGTATTATTCCCATGTACTCAGTTGTGGATATGCAAGGCATTGCCAGAACAGTGGTGCCCGTACACACGTTCACAACTAAATGCCTCTTCAAGAGACCAAAACTGTCATTCACTTTTCTCTTTCCAAACTCTGAATACATTATCAGTCCATATAACCATTTACGGGGCGGAAACAGGCCACGTTGGCCTTTCGAGTCCGCACCGGTTCACTGATTTTGTGCGCCCTCTTCGGGCATTGGGCCCGGTAGATCTTCATTCAATAACTTCCAGTTCTATGAACTCGATAGTCTTATATTTACTATACACCTCCATTCCCCATAATGAAGGCTTCAAAGCCCTTTGTTTCTTTCCGGACAATAGAACCAATAAGACCCCCTCCACCACCATCCACCTCCGGCTGACAGAACCTGCCCTCATCCTCAATAATTTCTCCTTACTTTTTCCAGTTTAAAGTCCCCATGGGTACCCGCATGGGCCCCAGCATTTTTTGTTGGCTACTTGGAGCAATCCATGCTCCAAGCTGACACAGGGAAAGGCCCCTCAACTCTTCCTCCACTACATCGATGACTACTTTGGTGCTGCCTCATGTACCCATGATGAACTCATTGACTTCATCCACTTTGCTGCCAACTTCCATCCCGACCTCAAATTCACTTGATCCATCTCCAACACACCCTTAGCTCAATCTCTGTCTCCATCTCAGGAGAAACTCTCGATGGACATCATCTACAAACCCACCAGCTCCCACAGCTACCTCCACTACACCTCTTTCCATCCTGTTCCCTGTAAGGATTCCATTCTCTTGATTCCTCCATCTCCATCGCATCTGCACCAAGGATGAGGACTTCCATGCCAGATCATCAAAGATGTCCTCCTTGGTCAACTTATAGGGGCTAAAATAAAAATTTCAATAAAATCACCTTTGTATCAGAATAAATTAATTGTTTTCTTTAAATAATCCTTATTTGAAAAATTGGGAAATGAAAGGAATAAGTACTATATGTTTTGAGGCAGGCAAATTTTCTATATTTAATAGACTACTAGAGAAATTTGGTATTTCATCAAATTCTTTTTTGGCTCATCATCAAGTTTGAGATTTTTTTTGCAAACACAATTTGGTAGGGATTTAGTTTTACCAGGTCAATCGAAATTTGAGATTTTATTGGCAGATAAAGAAATAAAAGGGTTTATATCAGATATGGATAGGTTGTTGCAAGAAAAAATGGACAAAGTTGATGTGTTTAAGATAAAAAGGAAATGGGAGAAAGATTTAGATATTGAATTGTCTTGGGAAGAATAGTCAAATATGTGTACCAATATTGTTACAAAATTAATTAATGTGAGATATAATATGGTTTAATTAGAATTTTATTCATCAATTGTATTTGACTCCTGAGAAGTTGAAGAAATATGGATTTAGTTCATCAGATTAGCGTTTTAGATGTGGGGAATGGACAGGTACTTTTATGCATTCTGTTTGGACACGTACGAAAGTTAAACCCTTTCAGGAAAAATTCATAACAATTTTGAGAGATTTATTCAAAATTGATTTACAATTAGATCCAATGATGCGTTTATTAGGTTATATGAATATAGTGGTTGCGAGCGGATAAATCACAACTGGCTTTTGTGCGGTTAGGGTTAGCAGTAGCAAGAAAATGTACAGCTGTTACATGGAAAAATGAGGTAGAATTGAATATACAAAGATGGCACAGTGAATGACAATCATGTTTATATTTGGAAAAAAGAACAATTTGTGAAATAATTATCCTTTTTTTGTTAAAATATGGAGTTTATATTTGGAACATATGGCTATAAATCTTAAGTAAATTATATGTACAGAGTAGGCACGTTGGACCAGTTAATTTTAAATACCCCAACATTTTTTTAAGGCTCCGAGGGGTGGGGATGGTTTAGTAGTGGAGGGGAGGGGGGCATTGTATTTTTTTGGTAATGTTTTATAAAATCTTTTAAATAAAATTTCCAAAAAAATAGGACCACAACATTTAAAAACACAAGACCAGCCATCAAATTTAACAGCATCACGTCTGAGCGACTCTAACATGGTGAATGACTATAATAACACCATAAATAGAATTGGCCTATCTTTCAAGAGGAGCCACAATGAGTTTGGTATTGAGGAATGTGATTTAATATGTGTACACACTCACCCCTCTGCATCTTATCTGTTTTTTTACACAGCATTACTGCTGATTTTGTGTTTTCTTTGCAATTAAACTTTTAATTACAACAAACGAACAAAAACAATGAAGAAAACCAGCACATGTGAGTGTGAGAGAGAGAGAGAGAGGGGGGGGAAAGGAGAAACAGGGAAAGATTGGGGTGGGGGTTTGTTCCTAATGGAAACTGGAGAAGTCGATGTTAATGCTATCTGCTAGGCTAGCTGTGAAGCCAAATTTTCAATAATTTTGGTGCCCTGAAATGGGGGAAACCATGTATAAAAAGTGTTGCAACTTCTACATGGTCAAACCCAAATATATGCAAATAACCTTGAATAAAATCTGAAATGTACACTTCAATCACATGTGAATTGTTTGATTAAAAATGTAAAATGGTTCAGCACAGGGGCAAATAAAAGGAAAAAAAATGACGGAAGGCACTACAAGTACAATGTACAGATCCAATGACATATTTGCTTGCTGAAGCCACAAAGATACAAAAGCCAAACAATCAGTATAAATTAAATGAATGCAATGCCTCACATGAGGAAAAGATAACATCGTGGTGGATGGATAATCTTTTACAATTGTGGGAGTGTAGAGAGAGACTTGGTGTCTCTGCAGTAGTGTATTGAGAAAGATTCAAAGCTCAATAATCACCAAAGACTGGAGTTGTGAAACTGATCGGTTTTTTATTCACTATAGACTGGAACAGCTGTCAACCTCTGACTGATCAAGGCAGAGTGTGGAATGGGGAGCACGCATGGGGCTATGGGTAGGATTGGTCTCAGGAGATGTGTCCAGCTGGCAGCAGCCAATGTGGTCTACCCCAATAGCAGTGGGGGGGAGGGAGAAAGTTCTGGAACCTGGAGGTGCTGGACTTCAGGCTTCTGTATTTTCTCCCTGTAGTTAACAGCACAAAGGGAGAATGGCCGGGGTGATGGGGTCCTTCATGATGTTGGTAACGACAACATAGACATCTTCACTTAATGGGAGGTCATTACCAATGGTGGGCTTGCAAATTTATGCAGCCTTCTATGTTCCTGGTGTCTCAAGTTTCCAAACCAGGCTGTAAAGTATACTTGCCACGGTGCACCAGCAGAAGGTTTGATCGAGTATTCAGTTATGTGGCAAATCTCCTCATGCTCCTTGGAAACTAGAGGTATGGGTGAACCTTCTTGATGCTGGGCCCGTTACGAATAGAGGTGTACCTCATTTTACGAATATTTGCTTTAACGAAGAAACCGGTGTTCACTTTTACGAAATGATTTGAATGGAGTTTTGCTCTTACGAAAATAGCCTCCAATGGGTCTTTGCTTTACGCCATTTCAGCTTACAAAAGGTTTCACAGGAATACTCTTGTTTTGTAAAGCGGGGTATACCCAAATCACATTAGGGGCAAAGTGTTTGGATTGTAGGACAGGGAAACTATCCCAATGACCTAACAGATGACAAAGAATGTCAAAAACAATACTGCCTCTTTGACGAACAAACAGCCACTTTCATGCCCCCCCCCGCACAAAAAAAAGGAGCAGGAGTTGGCCATCTGGCCTGTCACACCTGCTCTGCCATTTAATGAGATCATGGCTCATCTCCATCTATCTGCCTTTTCCCCACACACCTTAATTCCCCTACTATGTAAAAATCTATCTAACCTGGTCTTAAATATTCAAGATTTTATTGTCATGTAATGAAACAGAACATGTGATTTTATGTGAAATTTTAAGTGTACATTACAGTGGTCCCCAAACTTTTTTTGGGCTGCCATCCACCCCCCCCCCACCTTGGCTCCCTGGCCACATCCCTAGCATCATTCCTTCCCCCCCCCCCAGCCCCACACAATAAGCACACACTTCTTTCTTGGTACGAGGTCTACTGAAAATTTAAAAAAACTAATCCAACACTATAAACAAGTGTATGTATTTCACAAGTAAACCAATTTATTTATCAATATGAAAGGGTAAATTTACATCTCATCTGATATAACACACCCCAAGCAGTCAGTCAACATCCCAGCAGTCCCATCCCAGGTAGTCACCGCCATTCCAAGCAGTCCTGACCCAACCAGAAAACGTCCCCGGCCATCACCCCCACATCACCTGATGGATAGAGCTCAATGAGTGTTGTGGAAACGTTTGGACCATCCCCTTTTTCTTCACCACCCCCCTCCCCCGATCTTTCCACTGCCCCCAGGGGGGCAGCACCGCCCACTTTGGCAATGACTGGTTTACAGCAAGGTAGACAAAGATTCACTGTCAGCCAACATTGCCCAATGCTCCCTACAGCCAGCTGATCCCCCCCCCCACTGAATGTCCATGGTTTCCCCTTGACAACCTCCAGCCACCCAGCCTTCAGAATACACATCAGCAACTAGAGCTCCCGACATCTCTGACACAATCAAGAAGCCTCCTGCACCCCCTCGTATCTGATACACCTGAGCCAGTCACCGCAACCCAGTGCAAGTCCTTAGAATTCAGTCTGCCGCCTACATGGGTTCCTTGTCTTGGGTCACCAGCAGCCCACTGCCTGTGCGTTCTTCAGCCTCAGAGCCCCTCGGTGGCCCGGCGCTGCAGGTCATCTCCTCTGCCTCTTCTCAATCAGGGGATGCCCTTCCCCAGAGTCTGCAACCCCTCGTGGGCGCTGCTAATCAGTCACCTGGGGGCGCAGGATTTTAAGCCAGTTCAGAGCTGATGGCAGTTGGACCCTGCCGGGGGAGCGCTATGTATTCTCTCCTCGCTCTCTGCCTGTCCACAGTAGCGTTCCTGTTACAGAAGCTCCGGCTGCATCACCATTTTTTTTGTTACTGAGGTAGCAGACACCATTGCTTCAATGGGCAGAGAATTCCATAGGCTGAATTCCCATCTTGATAGCTCTTTTGCACCTGCAAACCGACCCTTAGTGATTCGTGCAAAAGCACTCCCCCAAGTTCTTCTGCACGGCAGCGTGCTGCAATCGCTTGCCACTTAAATAATAATCTGATTTTCTATTTTGCCTTCCAAAACAGTTAATCTCGCATTTACCAACATTGTACCAGACCCTGGCCCACTCACTTAACCCATCTGCAGACTCCATACATCCTCTACACAATTTGCTTTTCCACTGATTTTATGGTCACCAGCAAACTTCGATACATGCACGCTGACCCCTCTTCCAGATCATTAATGTAGATAGTGAACAATTCTGGGCCTTAGCACCGACTCCTGCAGCTCACTGCTCACCGCTGAAAACCAACCAGAAAACTACTCATGTATCCCAACTCTCTGCTTTCTTTTGGTGTTAACCAATACTTTATCCATCACCCTCGACTCACTGCATCCTTTTACGCGGCCCCCTGATTGAAACCCTTCCCTTTATTGCTCGTTTTGTTGCTTTTTAAAGTTTCCCCAATCTTCAAGTTTCCCCACTGCTCTTGGCAACTGTGCCCGCACGAGCTTTTAGTTTGGTGCCTTGCTGGCTCTCCCCACCCTCACTGCCCCTTGTTTTTAACTGGCAAGTGTCGAGCACTGCGAAAATCTCTTTGAAAGTTTTTCCACTGGTCCTCAACCGTCCCGTTATACGGCTTGCATTCCCAGTCTACCCTGGCCAACTCATCCCCTTGGAGTTTTCCTTGTTTAGGTAATAACATACTGGTTTTAGACAAAACGAATGCATCCTTCATTTGTATGAGACACTGAATCTCACTGTGATTAATTCTTTCAAAGGATCCATAACTACAAGATCACCAGTTTTACCTGTCTCAATGCACAGGACCAAATACATGAGAACATGTCCCCTTGTAGGTTCAGTGACAGGCTGTTCAAGAAAGCCATCACTGATGCATTCTATGAAGTCCTCCTGAAGGCTGCCTCGACCTACTGGATTCATCATGTTAAAGACCCCTGTGATAACTGCTGTCCTTTCTTACAGGCCTCTGATATTTCCTGGTTTATTGCCTGTGCCACTCTGATGTTATCATTGGGTGGCTGATATACAACTCTCACCAGTGACTTTTTCCCACGACTATTCATAATCTCTACCCAGATGGATTCAACATTTTGCTCCTTAGATCTTACATTATCTCTCACCTCCCTTACATTCATGCCCTTCCATATTACTGGACGCCCAATCCTTCAACCACGTTTCTGTAATGGTGACTAAATTTACCTCTTTGCACCGATTTATGCCACAAGTTCACTGACCTTGTTTCGAATACCACAAGCATTCAGATAAACTGCCCTATGCTCATTGCACCCATTAAATATTCTTTTCCTCTTTTGCACTCGATTTTTATACACTCTACTTACTTTTTAAAAAAAAAACTCTAAGGGGTGTAACTACCACCTGGGGGGATAAAAGGGTCCCGGTACCTCTCCTGGTACCTCTCCCCCTCCCTGACCTGTCACAGTGTTTAAAGCTAAGGTCATCAATTTTGAGCTAGACTTCCTCGAGTGACCAACGCTTGTTTCAAATGTGACCAGTAACCACGGTGGGGTCCACCAGCTCCCATATCATGCAGCTGTAACACATCACTTGATCTTGCACGCCTACTTTAATTTATTAGCTGTAATTTGGGCACAAAAGCCCAACCTGTGGCTGCGTGCCAAGGCCTTAAGCTCCTTCGCTGGTCACTCCCACACTAGCCACTCTGCTCTGACCTTGCTTTGCTTTTATTTGCCCCTACTCCTGCGTAGCCTTCTCGCCTCTGAATCGATTGGTCCATCACTCGGTGGGCTGCAAAGCACTCAAATCATTTCAACCATGAGCACAGTTAATGAATCGATGTTTCCCTAGAAATTGGAACACCGTGTTTTTTTTACCAGAGTAATTAAAATTGAAAACTTAATTAACCCCAGGTCACTTTTGTGGACCACCCTGCCAAATCGCTCACTGGAAAGTCCAAACACTCTTGCTGCGGGTAACGATGCAGCTCCCTGTGCAACCTTTCATTTTTCTTTAAACAAAAGAGCGCGACTGGGAAAATTTGACCCGTGTTACCATCGGGGCACTTTGGACCAGCACAGCTGAATGAGGACATTTGTCTGTTAATGAAAGACCTATTTAATCCATACCTCCCAGATGACACTCTTCATTCTGATCTCCAAAGCCCCCCCCCCCCCTCCGCTCCCTGCCCAATGTGCAGTCTTCTAACACTACCTCCCATCAGGAAGCAGCTGGCCCCTTGTCCAACCACCTCAACCACTGGCCTGATTCCCCGCTCCCAGTCTCCTGCCCAGCTCACCAATCTCAAACATTTCCAATGCCATCCCTGCCCGCACCACATACTGCCACCATCTCAAGCTAAGGGGCACATTCCCAACTCAACAGCTTAAGGCATTCACCAAATGATTTATTTCACACCCTTTGCCTTCTTGTTAATGGAAACAGTTGCTTCAATTAAGTTGCTTTCAATCTCGTATAAATTTGGGCTTAATTAATTTTATAAATACCTCTGGGTATGTTCCAATAGATACCGTTAATAGTAAAACCAACCTTCTGAAGCATAATTAAACTTTGAATTATTGCCATTTAATTCAATATCTGAGTTTTTTGTTGTTGTTCCACACTGTAAAGCATCAACACTCCTAATGAGAAGCCAAAAAGAATGAGAGGCCACCTGAAATTAAATCCACTGATGCTGATGAACGATCGGAACCAACGAGTAAGCAGTTGGCCTATCCATACAGCTGTGTAAAATGGGCCACTGCAAATGGCCGAGCAGGGGAAGTGTCGGGACTTCAGTGCTTACGTGCTGCCACATCGTGTCGGTGTTTCAGCATTGAAGTTTGTTGACCTCAACTTGCCTTCAATAAATCAGTTCATTCTGCTATTTTCCTCTTGCATTTCTAAAGTCCGGTACATTCAAATTACAAAATTTCACAAAATAGTTTCCAAGCTCAATAAGGGTTCAACTGCACTGATAAATCTTACCTTAAATTATAAAGTTCTGACTTAAGCAGCAATCATTTTACTTCTTATAATTTTAAAGAATTTTGGTCACCTGGTCATATTTGCCCAATATTTAAGAATGTGCGCTGTGTAAGAAGCAACACTTTGCTGTCCTTCAAGAAAGGCTTATTCAATAGTTAGTGCCTATTTTCTATTTAAATAGCTGTGTACCAAATTGTCAATTGCTCTATATCAGTCATTCTCAAAGTGGGCGGTGGAAAGATCCAAGGGGGCGGTGAGGAAAAAGGGGGCATTCCAAAAGTTTCCGGCAAACTCAGCCCGCAACTCTCATCGTGCTCCATCTGTCAGTGGATGTTCTCACTACCAACAACAAGCAGGCATCTTGGAACCTGTTGGACAATTTAACTTTAGAGGGTGTTAAAGTGCTTAGATTTGTACAAGCGGATTCCTGTGAGTGCGCAACAAGTCACTTGTGATGGCATCGACGGGGCCGGTTGTTGATTTTCCAGGCACCAGTTGTTAATTTTCCAGCCAAATAAGGTTTTGGTGTGAAAGGCCCGAGATGTTCAGCCTTCCTGGGAACTTCAACTGGGTCCCAGGATGGTCGCCCACATTCGGTGGTGTGAAAAAGCCTTCTGATTCCAATCTCTGACGGGTTCAATGCAAAGCGACTGCATCCAGCACTTTTGCTACTGAGTGCAAGCGTTAACGCCTTGCTTGCTAGTTAGAGCTGGCATTGCAAATTGCTCAGTGGGGTAGCTCAATTATTCTTCCCTTCTGCTCAAAATAGCACCTTGTCTTCAATGGCTGAAAGTAAAAAAAATGTTTCACATTTGGAAGAGTGCTCCAAAACGAAGGTTTCATTCAGTGAAGTTATAATTCTTTAAGTGTACCATAAGTGAAGCAATTTTTTCCTCTCTGGAGTGTAACCACTAGCCTAGATGCATTAGCTTTGAGGGAGGCTTCTCTATGCCACTGAATTCTGAAAGTTGTCTACCATTACTTTAAAGTTTAAACTGACAAGCAGTCACACTTTAATGCCTCACAAAGATCAGAGTCAACCATGAAACTAAAAAAACCATGTCTCTCAATCTATTGAGCTGGATCTATATTTGGTGCAAAAGACTAAAGGTTAGTGAGATATTAGAACCATCTTTGAGAGGCAAGATAGTGGAAGGAACAGAAATCCAGATTTCTGACTATAACACTTGGCCTCAAAGATTTTTTGCTTCCTGAATATTTTCAGGCGTATTTTATGGATTTTTGGCTGCGGATCACAAAAAAATTACCTTAAAATGTTCCTATCACGTACCTTTTTTTAAAAAAAATACAACCTATTTTTGTGATTTTTCTGTCATATTTCAAATCTACTTCCACCATGAAGTGCAATAGGCCATTAAAAATTCATTTCCTGCATTCGCACTCGGATTTCCTCCCTGCTGATCTTGGTGCAGGAAGTGACGAACACGATGAAAGGTTTCACCAGGACGTTGCGACCGTGGAATCAGGAATTCATCAGTGCTGGCCAACTATTGTTGGCCATTGACACGAAAGGTATGTGATGCTGAGTTCAAATGAAAATCTAGAACAAAGCATTTTTAGGTCAGTTGATACTGTCAGCACCAGTATGCGATTAAACATGATAAATTCAAAGTTAACATTTCTCCAACTTCCGACGTGGTACAGCAAATCTTAAATTATCAGTGTGCTCAATTGTCTTTCATAATTGCCAATTTTCTTTCAGGAAACCTTTTCTTTTTTCAATATTTTTATTGCATTTTAAAAATTCGATGTCAAAAATACATATGAATGCATTAGCCCAGGTGGCAGAAACACACTCTCCCAGAATCTTTTCCTTCAGCGATAACATTAATATCATTAATACCATTTCATTGTTAAATGCAGGTAAGAAGATGATTGCAAAAATTTTAGCAAATAAGCTGACAAAACATTTTACAAAAGCTGAAAAATACGGATCAGGCAAGGTTTGTAAAAAAAAGTCTGCATATTGTGTAACCAGACTACTTACATTTGGCACAAAAGAGGAGAGATTGAAGTGTGGAAGTGGCTTTAGGTGCGGAAAAGGAGGTTGATAGATTAGGATGGGAATTTTTTTGATCAAGGTGTTGGAAAAGACATTTGCTAATTGGTTCAGAGCCTCACATAATGAAGCTTTTCAGACCACTGAGCTCGGAACCATCAAGCATCCAGTCACCCAAATCTTCCACTGATCTATCACCTTAGCCCAGTTTCAATCTCTCACAGGCAGTTAACCGACCAAATGTAGGATTTCTGGATGAAGGAAACAATCTATGCAGTCACGGATGGGGGGGGGGGGGGGGGAGGGGGTGGGGGGGGAGGAACATGCAAACCACACCAAGACACCACCTAGGGTCAGATTTGTATAATATGATTATTTATTAAATCAGATTTGGTTTTCAACCCTCTGTTAGTTCATATTGGGTCCAATAATCTCAGATTTTTTTGGATTAGTTTTTCTCCCCACAGTCGCTACCCAACACACAGTGCTTCCCACATTTTGCTTTGGGTTTGTAGCATCTGCAGTCTTTTCACAGGATCACAAAATAAAGGAACAGAAGGAGACCATTTGGCCCATTCCACCTCAACTCCACCCTGAGATAACCTGTACTCACATCTCATTCCAATTTCCAGCCTTTTCCCCATATCCCTTGATGCCCTGACTATTTAGATACCTATCAATCAATCTCCTCCTTAAACTCCCCAATGGTTCAGCCTCCACACCTGTATGTAGTAACAAATTCCCCAAATCCACGACCCTCTAGCTAAAGAAATTTCTCCTCATCTCTGTTTTAAATGAGTAGCTTCTCATTCTAAGACTGTGCCCTCTTGTCCTGGATTCACACACCAAGGGAAACATCTTATTCACATCTACTCTGTCCAAACATTTCAGCATTTGAAAGGTTTCTATGAGATCCCCTCTCATTCGTGTATACTCCAATGAATACAGTCCAAGAGCTGCTAAACGTTCCTCATGTTAGCCCTTGCATTCCAGGAATCATCTTGGTAAATCTTCTCTGAACTCTCTCCAACATCATTACATATCTTCTAAAATAAGGGGCCGAAAACTGCACGCAGCTACTCCAAATGTGGTCTCACCAGAGCATCATCAACACCTCTTTACTCTTGTACATTATTCCTCTTGAAATGAATGCCCACATAGCATTCACTTAATTGATTGCTGATCCAACCTAGTGGTTAACCCTTAGGGTATCCTGCTCGAGGACCCCCAAGTCCCTTTGTACTTGTGAATTTTGAATTTTCTCCCCATCCAAATAATAATCTGTCTGTTTATTTCCTCTTCCAAAATGTACAACGGTATATTTCTCAACATTGTATCTCATCTGACATTTATTTGCCCCCTCTCCTAAACTGTCCAAGTCTCTCTGCAGGCTTTCAGTTTCTTCAACACTTCCTTCTCCACCACTCATCTTGGTATCATCTGCAAACTTGGCCACAAAACCATTCAACCCATTATCTAAATCATCAATGTACATTGTAAAAAGAAATAGCCCCAACACCGACCCCTGGGGAACACGACTAGTAACCGGCAACCAACAGGATCCCTTTATTCCCGCCCTTTGCTTTCTACCCATCAGCCAATGCTCCACCCAATCTAATATTGTTCCTGAAATCCCATGGGCTCTCATCTGGTATATTATTTAATGTTTGTTCCTTGAGGAAGAACAAACCTTGCGTGGTTTTAATGCTTAAACAACTATTATTTCGAGCTGATTGAACCAACAACGCACTCGACTTCTGTCAGTCTACTTTTTGTTCCTGCGCACATTGCCTGCTGGGAAATGTAAGTCTTTATTATATACATGCATAATACCACATCTTTCCCTTTTTTTAAAAAAAATCCCAAACACAATACTATGTCTACATAACAAGGGTATCTACATTCCATGGCCAGTCTCTTTCCACTCAACAGCATTCAATCAATCTCGGAAGTAGTTTAACTGTCCTTTTTGGTCTGATAATACTTCACATGGAACTCCATGCCTCCATGAAAGCGATAAGTGCTTTGCTGGATGTTGACTGCAGCGTTGCTTCCACTGTTACTACTATACGACTTTTCCCATTACAGTCAATCAAATCTACTCGAACTTTGAAGAACGACCTGTGAGGTACAGGGTGAGGTGTACGCAGTTTGGTTTGGCTGCTTTGGTCTATATTTTCTTTGGCTTGGCTTCGCGGATGAAGATTTATGGAGGGGTAATGTCCACGTCAGCTGCAGGCTCATTTGTGGCTGACAAGTCCGATGCGGAACAGGCAGACATGGTTGCAGCGGTTGCAAGGGAAAATTGGTTGGTTGCGGTTGGGTGTTGGGTTTTTCCTCCTTTGCCTTTTGTCAGTGAGGTGGGCTCTGCGGTCTTCTTCAAAGGAGGTTGATGCCCGCCAAACTGTGAGGCGCCAAGATGCACGATTGGAGGCGATATCAGCCCACTGGCGGTGGTCAATGTGGCAGGCACCAAGAGATTTCTTTAGGCAGTCCTTGTACCTCTTCTTTGGTGCACCTCTGTCTCGGTGGCCAGTGGAGAGCTCGCCATATAACACGATCTTGGGAAGGCGATGGTCCTCCATTCTGGAGACGTGACCTACCCAGCACAGTTGGATCTTCAGCAGCGTGGATTCGATGCTGTCGGCCTCTGCCATCTCAAGTACTTCGATGTTGGAGATGAAATCGCTCCAATGAATGTTGAGGATGGAGCAGAGACGATGCTGGTGGAAGCATTCTAGGAGCCGTAGGTGATGCCGGTAGAGGACCCATGATTCGGAGCCAAACAGGAGTGTGGGTATGACAACGGCTCTGTATACGCTTATCTTTGTGAGGTTTTTTAATTGGTTGTTTTTCCAGACTCTTTTGTGTAGTCTTCCAAAGGCGCTATTTGCCTTGGCAAGCTTGTTGTCTATCTCGTTGTCGATCCTTGCATCCGATGAAATGGAGCAGCCGAGATAGGTAAACTGGTTGACCGTTTTGAGTTTTGTGTGCCCAATGGAGACGTGGGGGGGCATGAAACTTATGTCTTGATTCATTTTTGGCCAGTATATCGCCTCTCATCACCTACGTTTGCATTTTTCTCACCAAGATGTCCTTTGTATATCTACTGGAGAATTTCCTTGCGTAGCAACGCTGGAATCACAAACCTGATCCCTTTGAAGACCATACCTTTCACAACGGACAATTCATCTCGACATACCCAATAATCCCAAATACCCATTGGACAGTCATTCTTAGCTGGTGGCTTTCCTTTCTGTATTGTATCTTTGAGCTCTTTCATCTATCTGATCTGTTCTATCCTTGGATACTGGAAATGAGGTGATAATCACGTCAACATAGGCCTGTATCTTTGCATTAACCTCTTGGTCACTCTTTTCTTTCTGGTCAACCCCTCAAAACAGGGCATCAGCTGCAAGCATGTATTTTCCTGGCATGCAGATCATGTTCACATTGTATTTTGCAGCCTTATCAACATGCGCCGAACTCTCATGGAACCGTCATTCAGTGGTTTGGACATCATTGCGCCCAATGGTTTATGGTCTGTCTCCACTTCAAGAGCTTGTCCATAAATGCATTGAAGGAACCTTTCGCACGCACAAGTGCTGGCAAGCAGCTCTTTCTCGTTGGCTTCTGCACTTGTTAGATGCACAGGCCACAGGTTCCCATGTGTCCTAGTGCTGTTGCAGTAGGACTGCTCCAAGGCCACATTGGGATGCATTAGCTGAAATCCTGGGGCACCTTTCTGAATCATAAAACTTTAGTACAGGCTCTTCTGTTAGGACTTTTTTTTTGAGCACTCTTCTTGAGCGTTTGGCCTGATCCACTCTTTCTTCTGCTCAAGGAGTGACCCAAGTGGTGCTGACACAGATGAGGGTTGAACTTGGATAAGTTACCATCCCCAAGAAACATCTCACCTCCTCTGTTTTGGGAGCCTAACTAAATTCTCAATGGCTGATGCCTTTCTTGGATCAGGCTTCACTCCCAGTTCAGATTTGACGTCTCCTACGAAGGTCAGTGTTTTTACACCAAACTCACATTATCTTCAAATTGGCGTTCCGAATCATGTCAAGCACTTGCCTTAGTCATGCATCATGTTCATTCTTGGTGGACCCCTGTAAAATTATGTCATCCATCATGGTCTCGACCCCAGGTATACTTCCAAAGATCACGTGTATGGTTTTACAGTAGAATTCTGGTGCAGCTAAGATCCCAGATGGTAGCCAAAGAAAGCAGTATCTTCCTTGTGGAGTATTGGAAGTGCATAGTCTCGAACTTACCTCATCGAGGTTCATCTGCCAAAACCCTGATGATGTATCGAGCTTGCTAAATCACTTGGCCCGCAAACCAGGACATGATGTCCTCCCTTGTTGGCAATTTAAAATGCTCTCTCTCGGTGGCTTTATTGAAATCTCTTGGGTCCAGACATTTAAGTAATGCTCGATTTTTCTTTTGCACGATGACCCAATGTGTAGGTTCTTCAATTTTCTGTATGACTTTCATCTGTTCCATGCATGCTAGTTCTTGTTTGTCTCTAAATGCAAATGGGACTTTCTTGCAGGTGTGGACAACAGGAATTGTCTCATCTATGTGGACCATGTGTAAACCAGGTAAACATCCAAGCTCCTCAAAGACATCTGCGTACTTTCATAGATCTTCGGTCTGTGAAGCCACTAGGAACATAGGAACATTGGAAGTAGGAACACGAATAGGCCAAAAATGGCCGATCGAGCCTGCTCCGCCATTCAATAAGATCATGGCTGATCCCTAATCCTATGAAAACTCTTTTCACCAAGTTGAGCTCTTCACATGCATTCAGACTAATATTGGGTGTACTCACTTTCGACAATCTGTAGCTGTGACTTGGTGTTTGAAGGACACCTAACAGCCCCCTTTTACTGGATGTTCTTTCCAGTGTAGCCTCTCACTTTTAATTTACTGAATAAATCTTGCTCTTTACGGTGCAGATCTTGTAATCATCCATAGATAACAGATACATCTGTGCTCCGGTATCGAGCTTAAATGGAACTACTGTTTCATTCACAGTCACTGGAATGATCCATTTAATTTTACCAGCAGCTGCAATCTGGAGTGAATCCATGAAGAATTCATCCATTTCTTCATCCACTGTGTACACCTTCCTCTTGGTAGCCCCCGCTTTGCAGCACTTTGCAAAAGGATTCTTATTCCCATATTTAACCATATATAACCATATAACCACTTACAGCACAGAACAGGCCAGTTCGGCCCTACTAGTCCATGCCGTAGCAAATCCCCACCCTCCTAGTCTCACTGACCAGCACCCGGTCCATACCCCTCTAGTCCCCTCCTATCCATGTAATGATCCAGTCTTTCCTTAAATGTAACCAATGATCCCGCCTCAACCACGTCTGTCGGAAGCTCATTCCACATCCCCACCACCCTCTGCGTAAAGAAATTTCCCCTCATGTTCCCCTTATAATTTTCCCCTTTCAATCTTAAACCATGTCCTCTAGTTTGAATCTCCCCCTTTCTTAATTGAAAAAGCCTATTTACAGACAGACATTTACCCTGTCTGTCCCTTTTAAAACCTTAAACACCTCTATCAAGTCCCCTCTCAATCTTCTACGCTCCAGAGAAAAAAGCCCCAGTCTGCACAACCTTTCCTTGTAACTCAGACCCTGAAATCCTGTCAACATTCTCGTGAACCTTCTCTGCACTCTCTCTATTTTGTTTATATCTTTCCTATAATTTGGTGACCAAAACTGTACACAGTACTCCAAATTTGGCCTCACCAATGCCTTGTACAATTTCATCAGAACCTCCCTACTCTTGAATTCAATACTCCGATTTATGAAGGACAACATTCCAAATGCCTTCTTCACTACACCATCTACCTGAGTATCAGCCTTGAGGGTACTATTTACCATAACTCCTAAATCCCTTTGTGGCTCTGCACTCCTCAATTGTCTACCATTCAATGTATATGACCTATTTAAATTTGCCTTTCCAAAATGCAGCACCTCACATTTCTCTGTATTAAATTCCATCAGCCATTTCTCAGCCCACATCTCCAGCCTTCCTAAATCACCTTTTAATCTACAGTAATCTACCTCACTGTCCACAACACCACCAATCTTTGTGTCATCCGCAAACTTGCTTATCCAATTCTCTACCCCTACATCCAGATTGTTAATATCAGCGTGTGAAGCTCGGCTAAGCGTTGGCCGAAGCTCATACCTTGTTTCTGGTCACAGGAGAAAAAACTTGAATCTCTCAAATGTGACGTTTTTACTTGGAACAAAATACTCCTCAAATCTTGTCATCAGAATGTCCAATGTGAAAGCTGCATCATCAATGTGAAAACTGTTATAGATGTCCATGGCATCTTCACCCATCACGTGTAGAGATATAGATGCTTTCAGTTTTCTATCTTCTCTCCCGCTCCACCAGCCTCTAATTTTTTTTTAAATTTTTCACACTATGAACCATACTGACCAAAATACACACAAACATTTCCCTCTTGAATATACAGTGTTATTTTCTCCCCTTTTCCCCCTTCCCTTCTTCCTTCATCCCCGCCCCCCCACACTCACTCAACGTTCAACATATATGATAAATTAAAACCATTAAACAATGTCATCACACGATGAAAATAAACAAGAAATTTGTGTCATCTACTGGGTCAGTTCATTTCGTCTTCTTCTCCTTCTGTCATTTTATGTGGTGGAGGTCCGCGGTAGGACTTCTCTGTTGTGTTCCATGTACGGTTCCCAAATTTGTTCGAATACTATGATGTTATTTCTTAAATTATATGTTATTTTTTCCAATGGAATACATTTATTCATTTCTCTGTACCATTGCTGTATTCTCAGGCTATCTTCTAATTTCCAGGTTGACATAATACATTTTTTTGCTACAGCTAAGGCTATCATAATAAATCTTTTTTGTGCTCCATCCAAATCGAGTCCAAGTTCTTTACTTCTTATATTACTTAGAAGAAAGATCTCTGGATTTTTCCTATAATTTGGAAAATTGTTGCGTTTTGTGATTTTATTTAATACCTGATTTAGATCTTCCCAAAACTTTTCCACTTTCTCACATGCCCAACTTGCATGTACTGTTGTTCCCGTTTTCTTCTTACAGCCTGTTGGGTCCCATTTATTTAACTTTTGGGGCGTGGTGTATAGCCTGTGTAACCAATTATATTGTATCATGCGTAACCTCGTGTTTATTATATTTCTCATAGTTCTGGAGCATAGCTTTTCCCATGTTTCATTCTTTATCTTTATGTTTAGATCTTGTTCCCATTTTTGTTTGGGTTTACAGCTTGTTTCCTCGTTCTTTATCTCTTGCAGTTTGATGTACATGTTTTGTTATAAATCTTTTAATTATCATTGTGTCTGTAATCACATATTCAAAACTGCTTCCTTCTGGTAACCTCAGCCTGCTTCCCAATTTGTCCTTCAAGTAGGTTTTCAGTTGGTGGTATGCAAATATTGTACCATGAGTTATACCATATTTGCACTTCATTTGTTCAAAAGATAATAATTTATTTCCCGAAAAACAATTTTCTATTCTTTTGATCCCTTTTCTCTCCCATTCTCTAAAGGAAAGGTTATCTATTGTGAAAGGGTTTAGTTGATTTTGCGTCAATATTAATTTTGGTAGTTGGTAATTTGTTCTTTTCCTTTCTGCGTGAATCTTCTTCCAAATGTTGAGCAGATGGTGCAGCACTGGTGAATTCCTATGTTGCACCAGCTTTTCATCCCACTTATATAGTATATGTTCAGGTACCTTCTCCCCTATTATATCTAGCTCTAATCTGGTCCAATCTGGTTTTTCTCTTGTTTGATAAAATCTGATAGGTATCTTAATTGTGCTGCTCTATAATAATTTTTAAAGTTTGGTAGCTGTAAGCCCCCTTGTTTGTACCATTCTGTTAATTTATCTAGCGTTATCCTCGGTTTCCCCCCTTTCCTTAAGAATTTCCTTATTATTTTCTTTAGCTCCTTGAAGAATTTCTCTTGTTAGGTGAATTGGTAACGATTGGAATAGGTATTGTATCCTTGGGAAAATGTTCATTTTAATGCAATTTACCCTTCCTATCAGTGTTAGTGGTAAATCTTTCCAATGTTCTAAGTCGTCTTGTAATTTCTTCATTAATGGTTGATAATTTAATTTGTATAGATGGCCTAGATTATTATCTAGTTAAATACCTAGGTATCGGATTGCTTGTGTTTGCCATTTAAATGGTGATTCTTTCTTAAACTTTGTGAAATCTGCATTATTCATTGGCATTGTTTCACTTTTATTTGCGTTGATCTTGTACCCCGATACTTCTCCATATTCCTTCAATTTCTTATGTAATTCTTTTATTGATAATTCTGGTTCTGTTAAGTATACTATGATGTCATCTGCAAATAGACTGATTTTATATTTCTTTGCTTTTATTTTTATCCCTCATTTTATTTTCTGTTCTTATCAGTTCTGCCAATGGTTCTATAGCTAACGCGAACAGTGAGGGAGATGATGGACATCCCTGCCTAGTTGATCTGCTTAATTTAAATTGGTTTGATATATATCCATTTACTGTCACCTTCGCCAATGGTCCCTTATATAATGCTTTAATCCAATTAATATATTTCTCTGGTAGGTTGAACCTCTGTAGTACTTTGAATAAATAATTCCATTCTACTCTGTCAAAGGTTTTCTCTGCGTCTAAGGCAACTGCCACTGTTGGCGTCTTGTTTCCTTGTACTGAATGGATTAAGTTAATTAACTTACAGATATTGTCCGTTGTTCGTCTTTTCTTAATAAATCCAGTTTGATCTAGTTTTACTATTTTTGGTACACAGTCGGCCAATCTGTTTGTTAATAGTTTAGCTATTATCTTATAATCTGTGTTGAGTAGAGATATTGGTCTATACGATGCTGGTGTTAGCGGATCTTTCCCCATCTTTGGTATTACTGTAATTATTGCTGTTTTGCATGAATCTGGCATGTTTTGTGTTTCTTCAATCTGGTTCATTACTTCCAGGAGAGGAGGAATTAATAAGTCTTTAAATGTTTTATAGAATTCTATTGGGAGTCCGTCCTCTCCCGGTGTTTTATTGTTTGGTAGTTTTCAGCCTCTAATATGTTGACCCACTGTTTGAAGTGTTTCCACTTATCAGTTAGATTGCTAGTAAACTGCATTGGTGTGAGGGGGTTTAACTTATCTATGACAGGAACTATTGTCTTTTCTTACTTATACACTTCTGACACCATGTTTTGTTTGTTCTTTGAAGACAAACAACCACGTGTGGTCTTAACACTTGGACAACTTTATTTTTCGAGCTGCTTGCCCTCAACTTCTGTCATTGTCTTCTTTTTGTTCCTGCACACATTACCTTCTGAACAATATAGTTCTTTATTCTTCTTTCTTTGGCTTGGCTTCGCGGACGAAGATTTATGGAGGGGGTAAAAAAGTCCACGTCAGCTGCAGGCTCGTTTGTGGCTGACCAGTCCGATGCGGGACAGGCAGACACGATTGCAGCGGTTGCAAGGGAAAATTGGTTGGTTGGGGTTGGGTGTTGGGGTTTTCCTCCTTTGCCTTTTGTCAGTGAGGTGGGCTCTGCGGTCTTCTTCAAAGGAGGCTGCTGCCCGCCAAACTGTGAGGCGCCAAGATGCACGGTTTGAGGCGTTATCAGCCCACTGGCGGTGGTCAATGTGGCAGGCACCAAGAGATTTCTTTAGGCAGTCCTTGTACCTTTTCTTTGGTGCACCTCTGTCACGGTGGCCAGTGGAGAGCTCGCCATATAATACGATCTTGGGAAGGCGATGGTCCTCCATTCTGGAGACGTGACCCATCCAGCGCAGCTGGATCTTCAGCAGCGTGGACTCGATGCTGTCGACCTCTGCCATCTCGAGTACCTCGACGTTAGGGGTGTGAGCGCTCCAATGGATGTTGAGGATGGAGCGGAGACAACGCTGGTGGAAGCGTTCTAGGAGCCGTAGGTGGTGCCGGTAGAGGACCCATGATTCGGAGCCGAACAGGAGTGTGGGTATGACAACGGCTCTGTATACGCTTATCTTTGTGAGGTTTTTCAGTTGGTTGTTTTTCCAGACTCTTTTGTGTAGTCTTCCAAAGGCGCTATTTGCCTTGGCGAGTCTGTTGTCTATCTCATTGTCGATCCTTGCATCTGATGAAATGGTGCAGCCGAGATAGGTAAACTGGTTGACCGTTTTGAGTTTTGTGTGCCCGATGGAGATGTGGGGGGGCTGGTAGTCATGGTGGGGAGCTGGCTGATGGAGGACCTCAGTTTTCTTCAGGCTGACTTCCAGGCCAAACATTTTGGCAGTTTCCGCAAAGCAGGACGTCAAGCGCTGAAGAGCTGGCTCTGAATGGGCAACTAAAGCGGCATCATCTGCAAAGAGTAGTTCACGGACAAGTTTCTCTTGTGTCTTGGTGTGAGCTTGCAGGCGCCTCAGATTGAAGAGACTGCCATCCGTGCGGTACCGGATGTAAACAGCGTCTTCATTGTTGGGGTCTTTCATGGCTTGGTTCAGCATCATGCTGAAGAAGATTGAAAAGAGGGTTGGTGCGAGAACACAGCCTTGCTTCACGCCATTGTTAATGGAGAAGGGTTCAGAGAGCTCATTGCTGTATCTGACCCGACCTTGTTGGTTTATACACATAACAACACACATTACAATACAGTCCAACGAATACAACACTGCTAAGTCACCTTTCTTCCTTCCATGTATGTGGAATTTGTTTCATTGTTCTCTCGTCTCCAAGAGGCAGTTTTTTCTCTACAGTAATTGTTACCACAGCACCTTTGATCTGTACACTATCGCACACATTCTATTGGTTCTTGGCAACCTCTGCAACTTAGAATGCATTTATCTACCCACATTCTCCAGTTCTAAAACATTGCCTGTTTATCTCTGTACAGGTGCTGACTGACCTGCGGTACTCTTCCAGCAATTTCCATTTTTTGTTTATGATTCAAACACATTTTAGCAAGGTAGACTTTGAGAACATTAACCCTGGTGGGGGAAAATCTAGGGCTTGAAGGTGTAGCATCAGGATGATGGCTCGTTCACTAATGACCAGAATCTATGAACAAGCCATGAAATACGGTGTTTTGCAACAGCATCATTGCGCAAACATTTATATTATGAACGATCTTACAACATTACTATATTAAAAAAATAGTGCACAAAAAGTAAGGCAGTGTCTTTGGTTCATTGATCTGATGGCAGTGGAGAAGAAGCTGTCTTTGTACCGCTGAGTGCTCGTCTTTAGGCTCCTATACATTTTCACCGATGGCAGCAGAGTGAAGAGGTCATGCCTGGGTGGTGGGGGTCTTTGAGGATAGAGGCTGCATTTTTAAGACACCGCCTCATGTAGATGTCCTCAATGGAGTGGAGTCTGGTGCCTGTGATGTCTCAGGCCAAGTTAACCACACTCTGGAGTTTATTCTTGACCTGAGAGTTGGTGGCTCCATTCCAGGCAGTGATACAACCAGCCAGAATGCTCTCAACCTGTAGAAGTTTATGAGAGTCTTCAGTGACGTACCAAATCTCCTCAGATATCTAAAAAGTATAGCCGCTGGCGAGCCTTCTTTGTGATTGCATCAATGTGGAGGCTCCAGGACAAATCCTCAGAGATGTTGACACCCAGGAATTTTAAGTTCTTGACCCTCACCACTACTGAGCCCTTGATGAGGACTGGAATGCGTTCCCCTGACTTTCTCCTGAAATCCACAATCATCTCCTTGGTTTTGCTGATGTTGAGTGCAAGGTTGGCATCCTGTACACTTCCTCATTGTTGGTTTTCATTCTGCCATTAACTGTGGTGTCATCAGAAAACTTGTAGATAGCATTGGAATTGTATCTGGCCACACAGTCATGATACAGTGGGCTAAGCACCATCCTTTGGGAGCACCTGTGTTGATAATCAGTGAGAAGATGTGGTTTCCAATTCGTACTGACTGTGGTCTTCCCATGAGAAAGTCAAGGATCCAGTTGTGGCAGTGTGGTACATGGGCCTAGAGCTTGTAGCTTCTTGACCAGCACTGAGGGAATAATGGTATTGAAGGCCGAGCTGTACTCAATGAAGAGCAGCCGTATGTATGATTTGCTGTTTTCAAGGTGTTCCAGAGCTGAGTAGAGAGCCAGTGATATTGCATCTGCTGTGAAGCGATGCGAATTACAATGGGTCCAGATCTTTGCTTAAGTATGTGGTTATTCTGGCCATGACCAGCCTCTCAAAGCATTTCATCACAGTAGAAGATAGTGCTCCTGGGTGATCATCATTAAGGCAGCTCACAATGCTCTTCTTGGGCTCCGGAACGATTGATGTCCTTTTGAAGCAGGTGGGAACCTCTGACTGCAGCAATGAGAGGTTGAAAATGTCAGTGAACACTCTGGCTTGTTTGTTGGAGCAAATTTTCAGTACCTTGCCAGGTATGCCATCAGGCCTAACACCTTGCGATGGTTCACCCTCTTGAATGATGTTCTGACGTTACCATCAGAGACAGATATCACAAGGATTCTAGTAGGCACTGTTTGCTTCTTCTCAAAGCAGACATAAGTATTCAGCTCATTGGTTAGTGAAACATCACAGCCATCTATAGTGTTCACCTCACTTTGTAGGCTGTAATGGCCTGCACTCCCTGCCATAGCTGGCATCTATTGGTCTCCATCTCTAGCTTCCCCTGGAATGGCCACTTTGCTTCACAGGTGGCTTTCTGCACGTTGAATCTGGATTTTGTGTAAAGATTCCCATCCCTGGCCTTGTTCTCATTCTCAGCAGGTTGCAAATTCTCGGATTCATCCAGGACTTCTGGTTAAGGAGCACAATCAGTATGTGTGCATGGGCACATACTCGTCCACCCTGGTCCTGATGAAGTCAGTGACACCTGTTGAATATTCATTCAAGTCCACGGATGAGTTCTTGAATATGTTCCAGTCCACCGATTCAATGCAGTCCGGCAGACGCTCATCCGCCTCCCTCGACCTTACTTCTGGAGTAGAAGTACAGCCAGGTGATCAGACTTACCGAAGTGTGGTCATGGTTTGGCTCAGTATGCATTTTTCATGGTGGTGTAGCAAGGTTGATTGTGTTGGTTCCCCTGGTCTCTCATGTGATATGTTGGTGGTATACCAATGAGGAGGAATTTCCTCTCGGGAGAACATTGCGGGTTAGGAGTCATTATTCTCGGGGCTGAGGAAGATAATGGGAACCAAGGGCCTGGAGATAAGCCAGGTAAGTGCTCGAGTGTCTTTGTTGGAGAAAGCAGCTCAAGGGGGTAATTGGTCCCTGCTTTTGTTTTCCGTGGCTTTTGTATCCATCTGGGTTAGTGACTTTTGAAAGGCAATGCTCCAACACCCTCCCTCAATCAACAGGCACTTTTACACAGCCGCAGAGAAGCAGAACATTTCCGCAAACGTATTTGCTAAATTCCATCCCGCAATTTTTCCACCAAGACCCCGACACATTTTTACGGAGCAGCTGCAGTGTAAATTGACCGCAGGCACTCCATGAGAAACTGGGCTAACGAATACGATGTTTCCCCCCCTCCGACAAGCTCTGCCACGCAGGAAGACAGTCTAAAAGTGCTGTGTGAGCGGCCGTTCCTTGATTTCTGTGTAAAAATCCATACATGCTTTGCTGGTCTCTAGAGCGATTCTGAACACAGCACCGTCTGATTCCATGGCAACAAATCTACTAACTGGGCTGTAGCTCAGAAAATTCCACAAGTAGTTGCACGACCAATGCTTTTGAAATTCAACGATTAATTTGAGATATTTAAATGTATCTTGAGCAAAATTGTGAAATGAAATACTGCATGCAAGCAGTCAACTCCAGTTCAGGAGATTGACCTGGACATTATGCAACAATAACTGCCTATCATTCCTGTTCATACCACACACATCTTGCATTATGCAAAACCAGATACAGTTCTCCTCATTTTCTATTAGAGCAACGGTATTTCTTCCACATTTAATTTCACGCTGCAAAATGGGCCCAGAGCTCAGCTGCTCTCAATAATTGAGCCCACATTACATGTGAAAATTCATTCACAGCTGGATCACAAAATAGGAATCTTACACATTAACATGCTTTTATCCAGGACGAGGTTTGACATCAAAATGAGGATTAGTGTGAAAAAAAGCAAAACAAATTTACATGGAGAGACAGTGGATTTTGATGTAACACATTACATTTACAATTCTGTTCAACAGAACTGACCAGCATTTATTCTACATGGTGGCACCGACAGCATTTTCAACCCAAGTGTATTCAGAGCACTTAACATCAGAGGTTCCTACCTGTATAAATTTCATGAACACATAGAAGCAAGGAGGGATGATCAATTAGAGCTCCATCCCTTTCCTAACCCAGGAGAAGTGATTGGTACTCTTGCTCAGGAGTGCCAACTCATTACATTAGGACCAACCTAACCCTTATTGCCCATCTCTCAACATGTACATCTATCAAGCCTTTAACAGTGCCAAGACTTCATCAGAAGTCCTTTGCATCCAATGAGGTGGTCATTGTTGAGGTGCACAAAACATAATAACCAATTTATACACAACAAATAGCAATGCAATGCTGGGCGGATGACTCATTTGTGTTATGTTATTCGAGAGCCCAGGGAATACATTCCTTGCTCTAATTCAGAAGAATGCCAGATCATCTACCACATCCAAAGGAACTTTTAAGGGCGGCACAGTTGCCATAGCGGATAGCGCAATGCCTTTACGGTGTCAGTGATTGGGACCGGACTGTCTATAAGGAGTTTGTACGTTCCCCCCGGGTCCATGTGGGTTTTCTCCAGGGCCTCTGGTTTCCTCCCACCGTTCAAAACGTACCAGAAGTGTAGGTTCACTGGGCACCACAGACTCATGGGCCAAAATGGCCAGTTACCGTGCTGTATGGCTAATTAAAAAAAAATTAAAGTGGGCACACTCTTGGCTTCTGTCTCATACAAGACCAGAACTCTTGTGTGGGACTCCCTCAAACTGAACTCAATCTGATTGGATGAGAAAGGTTTTTTTAAAAAAATGCTCACATTACTAGATATAATTAACAAGGATTCGGACTGTGCAAGTTTTTTTTTAATTGTAGAAGACTTCAAAGTAGCAATCCATTAAACAAAATATTGAAGCTGGAAACTTTCCAGACTTATTAGAATACAGTCTTAATACAACATATCTATTCATTATTGCTGATCCACGGATACAATGGTGCGTTGCCATCGATCTGGAGACGACTGATATACCCTGATTTGTATTGACACAAATGTACCTCTTCAGTGTCTCTCCACCCCACCACCCCCCGTAAAAAAATCTATGCAAGCGTGGCACAGAAAACCATCTCTGCTTCTTTCATGTTCACCTTCTCCAAGAACCAATTTAGTTCCATCAAAAAAAAATCTAACCTTAGTTGGGCTTTTGTCAAATGTATCAAAATATAGTCACACAGACCAGCGAACCACAAAGGACCAGTCCTGTGCGTGGGACTAGTTTTAAAAAGTCAAGGGAGGAAACGGGTCTATTTCAGGGCAATGCAATGGGAGGTGGGGGTAAAAAAAAAAGGGGTCAACGTTGCAACAGCCCCTTCGGTTCATTAGAAAATACATCAGGTTTGTTGCGTTTTTTTGTGATTTCCCACAATTTTACAAAATAAAAAGCTTGATTGTTAGCAGATTTCCTTTCTGAAAGAAAGTGTCCAGGAAGCAGGATTAAATCCACACTAGAACCGGTGTCAAGGTGCTTCATTGTGTCCTATATTACGCCAAGTCGACCCTTGGGATTTTTTTAAATGGACGGGAAAAGGGGGGGGGGCGGGAAAAGGGTGCTAGTGAACGAATTATTGATATAAATGGAACAGAATAACCCCAGCCCTTCTCCTTGTGCCCGGGTCGATGCTGCTCGAAGCGTTCTCAGGCTCCGTGGCACCTACCTTCACGGCGAAAAGGAAACAAGTGATGAAGGGGACCATTGAGCAAACGGCCCCTCTCTGCAGCTCCCAATGCATTTAATGGAGATGGAGAATCCTGGCAACAGGCAAGGCTGCTGCCACACAGACAATGGCGCTGCCTCCGCTCGCTCTGTATATGCTGCAGACCGTGTCTCTCCCCTCCTCCTCCTCCTCCTCTCTCTCCTCCTCTCTCCCCTCCTCCTTCCCCTCTCTCCCCTCCTCCTCTCTCCCCTCCTTCCCTCCCCTCCTCCCTTCTCCCTCCCCTCCTCCCTTCTCCCTCCCCTCCCCTCCTCCCCTCTCCCTCCCCTCCTCCCCTCCTCCCCTCCTCCCTCCCCTCCTCCCCCCTCTCCCCCTCCTCCCCTCTCCCCCCCTCTCCCCCCCCCTCCCCTCTCCCTCCCCTCCTCCCCTCTCCCCCTCCTCCCCTCTCCCCCTCCTCCCCTCTCCCCCTCCTCCCCTCTCCCCCTCCTCCCCTCTCCCCCTCCTCCCCTCTCCCCCTCCTCCCCTCTCCCCCTCCTCCCCTCTCCCCCTCCTCCCCTCTCCCCCTCCTCCCCTCTCCCCCTCCTCCCCTCTCCCCCTCCTCCCCTCTCCCCCTCCTCCCCTCTCCCCCTCCTCCCCTCTCCCCCTCCTCCCCTCTCCCCCTCCTCCCCTCTCCCCCTCCTCCCCTCTCTTCCCCCTCCTCCCCTCTCTTCCCCCTCCTCCCCTCTCTCCCCCCTCCTCCCCTCTCTCCCCCCTCCTCCCCTCTCTCCCCCCTCCTCCCCTCTCTCCCCCCTCCTCCCCCTCCTCCCCTCTCTCCCCCCTCCTCCCCTCTCTCCCCCCTCCTCCCCCTCCTCCCCTCTCTCCCCCCTCCTCCCCTCTCTCCCCCCTCCTCCCCTCTCTCCCCCCTCCTCCCCTCTCTCCCCCCTCCTCCCCTCTCTCCCCCCTCCTCCCCTCTCTCCCCCTCCTCCCCTCTCTCCCCCCTCCTCCTCTCTCTCCCCCCTCCTCCTCTCTCTCCCCCTCCTCCTCTCTCTCCCCCCTCCTCCTCTCTCTCCCCCCTCCTCCTCTCTCTCCCCCCTCCTCCTCTCTCTCCCCCCCTCCTCCTCTCTCTCCCCCCTCCTCCTCCTCTCTCTCCCCCCTCCTCTCTCCCTTCTCCCCTCCTCTCTCCCCTCCCCCCCCTCTCTCTTTTACTGTCACGACTGTGGGAACCAATTCTGCGCTGTCCTTCTCTTTCCTCCTCCTCTCCAACATCCAGACTGATCAGTTCCTTGTGATCTCCCCCATCCGCGAGGGGTTGTGCAATGGGCTCAATGAGCAAGGCAGCTTCTCTACCCAAAGTACAAAGCTCTTTCCCTGCCCCCAACCCCTCCCCGCAGCTCTCCCAAGACTGCAGCGATGTGACCAGCCCAGGGAGCTTTCCCTTCCTTCCCCATGATCGGAATGCCTGCAAAAGACGGAGGGAACCAGCAAAAGAGGAGGGCGGGGCGATTGGGAGACGATCCCTCCGCTTCATTGAATGTTCATTTGAGGCTATTGCAAAAATTGAGGTGATTCGGATGAACGTCATTTCAATTAATTTCCAACGCAGGGGGCTTTGTCCTTGAGCCCTTGAAGAATGAACACAGTATTATGCAACACCTGTCATAGGAATTTAGAATGGATGGACAAGTGAATAAAAAGGCTTTATTAATTCAGGATAATAGCCAACTTTGTAACTATTGGTTTTGTCCATGTTACACACACTGTCTGCAGTCCAGGCCTCCCTATATCAATTAAATCTATGATAACCAAAACAGCATGCTCCTGTGATGAGTTGACTGATATTCTTCCCCCCACCACAATTATTAGAAATATTAACTGGGATTCACTGGTTTATTATTTATAATTACTTTCGGAGTCCACAAAAATGGCTCTATCTATAATTCATGCTCAAAACCAAATAATGTGGTGGATCTCTCCCTGCACAAGGCTGCATTGGTTCTGAGATGGCTGGAGAGTGGGAGGGAGATCTCTGCCAAGAGAGACGGGGGGGGGGGGGGAAGGCGGCTGAGAGTGGAAGGGTGATGCTGGGGGAACTCAGCCGATCTTGCAGCGTCCGGAGCGAAAGGGTGCTGGCAAGGGTGGGAGGGGCCTGGCTCAAGAGGGAAGGGAGGCCAGTTCCCCCTTTTCCACTGGTGCCCTGGTCTGAACGCTGGCATCAAATGTTGTCATTTTGCGCCTGGGGATTCACCACAGTGTGCACAGCGAGCCTGGAAAATTGGCAATTTGTGGCATGCATGTGCCATCAGAGCCTGGATATTATTCACCCCCACCCCGCCCCAAGCCCGACGACCCCAACACCCCTTGTGTGATTTATTTCAAACAGAATACTTTTCAGACCAGAGAAAGAATAATTTGCATTAGTACTTTTACTATAACTGCCCAGGTGAGGGTTCGGAGTTGGGCGTCAGGAGCTCTGGTGACTGGAGCTCCCAACTCCCTACTCCAAACACTCCCCTTGGCCTACAGCGGAGCTCTCGATGCCTGACTCCGGACCCTCCCCTCAGCTTACACCGGAGCTCCCAACACCTGACTCCGAACTTTGGCCACTCCACTCTGGCTCGGGAAACACCGCTCATTGCTTTCATTCAGCGAATGTTGGCCTTTAAAGTAGGCAGTGGATTTTTTTTAAAAATGAAATGACTGTTGTGTTTTTTAAGGTGTAGATAATTTTTCAATATCTCAATATATCCAACACAACATTGGATATGACTACTTTAGGGTTCTACCGCAGTGAGGACAGGTATGGAAGGTAAAGCAGATGGCGTGGCAGCAGCGAGGGATAGTTGTGGGTTGAAGTAGGTTTTAACAGGGGGGTGTAATTTCAGTGCTTGCCATAGGCACTATTTCCCCTGGAGATGCCACTGCTGGTCAGAGTAGATGAGGCTGGTGAGAGTGGGAGTACAAGGGGGCTGGCAAGAGTAGAAGGAGGCTGGTGATTGTGGGAGGGGGCTGTCGAGTTTGGGAGGGGACTGGTGAGAGTGGGAGGGACTGGCCAGAGTCCATGCCATCTGCTGTGGGTGGGAGGCAGTTGGCAAGAGTGGGAGAGAGCTGGCAAGATTGCTAGGTGCCAGGTGAATTTGTGAGGGGTCTGGGGAGAGGGGGCTCTGGCAACAGAGGGAGGGATATCACGAACTGGGATAGATCTGGCGAGAGTGGGAGACAGTTGGTGAAAGTGGGAGGGAGGTGAGGACGTGGGAGAGATGAGGACGTGGGAGAGATTAAGCTAGTGGTCGGGGGCTGGCGAGAATGGAAGCAGGATGGCGAGTGAGGGGTGTTGTTGGCAGAATGAAAAGGGGCTGTAATCCTCTATGAGATCACCCTCCTGTGCTCCAAGGAATAAAGCCCAGCCTGATCAACCTCCCCCTACAGCTCAGGCCCCCAAGTCCTGGCAACATCCTTGTGAATCCTCTCTGCACCCTCTCCATCTTGACATCTTTCCCATACAGCAACATGGTGTCCAAAATTGATCGCAGTACTCCAAAGATAACCAGCCTATAGGAAATGACAGTTCACACAAACTGAAGAGTTTTAATTTTGTGAATCTGCAGGGGGTCATCTACTGCACCCAGTGCCCCGTTGTGGTCTCGTCTACATGAGAGAGACTGGATGCAGACTGGGTGGTCGCTTCGTTGAGCACCTCGGTTCTGTCCGTTGCAATAGATTGGATCCCCAGTGGCCATCCATTTTAACTCCTCGTCCCGTTCCCTTGCTGACGTGTCTCCTCATGGTCTCATGCGCTGCCAGACTGAGATCACCGGCAAACTGGAGGAACAACACCTCATCCTCCATTTGGGGACCCTCCAACCTGATGGCATTAACATCAACTTTTCTGGTTCTGATAGACACCGCCCTGTCAACCCCCCCACCCCCCACAATCTTCTTCCCCCTGTCCCCTCTTGTTCTCTCTCTCTCTCTCTCAAGCATGCTTTTTAAGGTGCAACCCCGTATTAAAACCGGCTCAGTTTTTTTAATAAAAAGGTGAATTTACCTTTTATGGTGATGGCCCATAATGCGGATCCATCATTGCCTTTACGGAGAGCGGCGCAGGGAGCCGAACTGAGGGAGGAGGGGTAAGTGATGCAGTAGCGCCGCCTGTCACCGTGACGTCAAACATATGCACGGGCAAGTGAAAAATTAATATAGACATTCCCTCCCACCCAAAAGAACAAAAGCCTTTCACCATCACCCTTGTGAATAGAGTAATGAATATACTGAGCACTTTAAAACTCACGTTTGGGTTGCAGGTGGACGGCGTCATCGCGATGCCATCAGCCCTCCCCTTTGCAGGTGCTTTCAGCGACATTCATTTTATGGAGGAACTTGAGCTCCACCTTTAAGTGTACCCCTCCAGCTCCAGCTTCCATCTGCCTTCACATTTTAATGGAGGTAAATGTGCAATTTAAAGACGGAGGATCTCTGCCTTTTCATTCACCTTTTTTCTCCATAAAAAGGGCCTCTCTCAACCCCCCCCCACCACTCCTATTTCCTTTCACAGAGCCAGAATCAAAACTCACCTATCCTCTTATCATACACCCAGCACAGAAACAGGCCATCTCGGCCCTTCTAGACTGCACCGAACCAACTGCTCTCCTCTAGCCCCACCTACCTGTACCCTGCCCGTAACCCTCCATTCCCTCCCATCCATATACCTATCCAATTTTTCCTTAAATGACAAAATGGACCCTGCCCCTACAACTTCTCCTAGAAGCACGTTCTTCATAGCCACCACTCTCCAATTGAAGAAGTTCCCCCTTATGTTACTTCTAAACTTTTGCCCCTTAACTCGTGACCTCTTGTTTCAATCTCTCCTACCCTCAAGGGAAAAAGCCGCTCCACATCAGCTCTATCTATCCCCCTCATAATCTTAAATACCCCTATCAAATCCCCTCTCAACACCTTTCATTGGTTGGTCTAGACTTCACTCCCTCCCATTCTTCCTGCTTTCTCTCTCCACTCTTTAATAATGGATGCCTGTCTGCCTTTTTACTTGTATGATCAAGGCCCAGTGCCCTCCGTAATGTTTGGGACGAAGATACTTTTTCCCCTTTATTTGCCCAATGTGGTCCACAGTTTTACATTTGTAATGAAACAATTCAGATGTGATGAAAGAGCACATTCTAGATTTTAGTCAAGGTTATTTATATACATTTTGGTTTGACCATGTAGAAATTACAGCATTTGTACTAGGCGCTTTCAAATTGCAGCAGCCGGGAAGGCCTGCGAGGACCTGGCAGAGTGGCTCCAGCAGCATGGGGGATTATGGGGGTGAGGAAGACGGCCATTGCTCCCATACTCCCGTGTCGAGCTGTTGCCGTGCAGCATTCTCCCCCCCCCCACCGCCTCCCTCCACGGTAGCCGCACTGCCCCCCCCACCAGATCTCAACAGAACCTCCCCCTCCCTCTCGCAGCAGCGGCTCGTCTTGGCACCCCCTCCTGATTGAGGCACCTCCCCCCCCCCCCGTTCGTGGCAGTGGCACTTCCCAGCAGCACCCCCCCACCCACCGATCAAAGGGATAATATATAACAAGTGCTGTAATTTCTGCATGGTCAAACCAAAATATATGTAAATAACCTTGAATAAAATCTGGAATGTGCACCTTAATGATCATTTCTGTATTTGCAGTGCAATCACAGAGTCTGCAGACTTTCCTGTTTCACTCCATTCCTTGAAATGTATTCAAGGGATACTTTTCCTGAAGACGCTCTTCTCTCTTTGAAGGGAGTTCTGTGAGGAGCTCCTCACTGCTGCCCATCTGGACTCCCTGATGCTCCTCAAGCTTTATGACCATGTACTTGCACAGACTCACATCCTCAGCCACGTGACCGTCCTGCCCCTCAGGGAATCCTGCACGCGGACATCCAAGCCCCTTTGGAGCACCGTTTTCTTTCCCCATTTGGAAAATAATTTGTGCACCAAGTGCATGACCGTACACTTCCCTGCATTACATTCCATTTGCCCCCCTTCTCCCGACCAGTTCTTGTCCCCCTGCTTCCTCAACACCACCCACCCCTCCGCCTATCGTCATGCTATCTGCTACAAAGCCATCAATTCTAGCACCCAAATCCTTTGCAGAACGCAGGAAACATAGTGGACGACACTCAACCCTGCAGAACACCACCACCAGTCACTGGCAGCCAGCCAGAAAAGGCTCCCTTTATTCAATTCCCATGGGGCAAGTTCTAAAGTGATCTGGTCCTGATTAAGTTTCTTCAAATCTGAGACATCAGGTCCGTTTCCCTCACTGCATCCGCTGAGATCGATTCTTGTCAGGTTACAGCTGTCACCGCAGTATTTTTTTAAACTGGCAGCGCTGCTGTTGCTGCTTTCCCGAGGAGAGCTGGGAGCGAAGTCGCGGTGCTCCCCCGCAGGGTGCCACCGTGCAGTTCAACTGCCGTCGGCTCCTTACAAGCCTTAAATGGCTTGTTAGAGGGGCAAATGGTGGCTTATTTTAAAATCCGGCAATGGCGGGGTCTGGGCCCAATATGGCAGTACCTTCGATCGGCAGCCGTCTCGTGGGGTTTCGTGCTCCGGGGAAGCAGAGGAGCGAAGCATGGCACCAGAGAAAAGGGAGACCACACAGGATGGTGATCACCAGCGAGGGGCTCTGAGGCTGAAGAACGCACAGGGGACAGGCTGTTGGGGACTTGAGGTGTGGCACGTGGGCTGCCGGCGACTGTGGTTAAAGGACTCGCACCCGGCTGCGGACTGGCTGAAGGGGTACCAGGTGGGAAATCTGGGACACGAGGGAGCGCTGGAAGCTTCCTGATCATGTTGGAGGTGTGCACCTGGAGCTCAGGTTGCTGAAGACTGTGGAGTCTGCAGGAGTGCGAGAGGCAAGGCCATGGAGATTTGATGACTGGGGCAGACTCCCTTTTGCTTCTCTTTCTCTGGTTGTAAGGGGCACTGGGCAATTTTTGCTGATAACGAATTTTTGCCTCACGGCAGACAAAAGGAAATTTTGTGTAATATCACATTTTCTATTTTATTACAAGACAATAAAATAATCTTGAAACTTGTACAGCAGAGGGCAGCAATAGTAATGTAAGGTCACAGCACAGCAATGAATTGACTCACGGCCAGTGGATGTGAATACAGATGTGTCAATCAAACCTGCATACTACCAAGTCACACATGCAGAGGAGGCAGCCCTGGCCATAAGGAGGGTCCAGAATGCATGGTCGAGGTTTGGACCTTCATGTTAACTTAACTGGGAGGGGAGCTGCTCCTTCACAGCACCAGGTAAACCTGTTCAACACTGGCAAAAATACGCAAAGGTTTGGCCAAAGTGGGAAGGGGCTGGGGAGAGCAGGAGTAGGCTGGGGAACGGGAGGTGGCTGGTGAATATGGGTGGATGGTAGTGACAGGAGGATGTGACAAGACAGCGTGGGAGAGGTCATTTTGAAAATGAGGGTGGGAGGTGACTGAAGTGAGTGGAAGGGGGAAAGGAGGCTGGCGAGAATGCAGGTCCCTTGTCAGTGATAGATGGTTGCTGGCAGTGGGAGGTGGATGGCGTGGGTAGACGGGAAGTGGGGAACTGGGAGGGATCTGGTGAGAGTGGGAGGGGGCTTGCAAGAGTGGGAGGGGGCTGGGAAAAGTGTAAGATGAATCATGACCAAAGTCGTACTTGGCTCCTGGCATTTAACACACCAAGCAAATCAGATTAATCCAAAGCAGCTCCCTGCCATTCCAGAAACCTGCCTGTCATCAACAGAGGGATGGTGCTGTTACTTAGTGTAATAGAGAACCCCTCATCCTTCTCTCCACAGAGAACTGTTCTATCCTCTCCAATCTAACCTTGCATCTGTTGTCCTTTGACCTTGGATCCATTCATGTTCATCTCTCCAGTGCCTTTCAAATCCAGAACTTGGGTGTTGGGCTGAAGGGTCTTCTTGCATGCGCCCTGTGATTTCCATCAGCTGGGAGGGAGAGGCAACTGCCCGCACCTACAGGTCACACAGCAGGCCAAAATAACAATAACTGGCTCGCCCATAACCCTTGCCTGCCGTTGCCCTAGCTGAGTTGGCTGATGGCTCGGGTGTGGCGGTGGAGGCTGCAGGAATACAGGAGGCAAAGCCATGGACATTTAGTGACTGGTGGGGGGGGGGGGGTGGGGGAGGGAATTCTCTTTTGCTTCTCTTTCTCTTCCTGGGCAATTTTTGCTGATAACAAATCTTTGACAGTGGCATCACTAGGGTTGGTGTCACCCAGTGCAGTAACTCACAGTGTCTCCCCATCTCCACAACCATCGATGAACCTCCTCCCATACCAGACCGTATAGTAATGGTTTTTGTACTAATGTTACATCACTGAATGCAATGTCAAAATTCAAATTACACCTTTAAATTACAATATCATCTCTTTGGCTTGGCTTCGCGGACAAAGATTTATGGAGGGGGTAAAAAGTCCACGTCAGCTGCAGGCTCGTTTGTGGCTGACAAGTCCGATGCGGGACAGGCAGACACGGTTGCAGCGGTTGCAGGGGAAAATTGGTTGGTTGGGGTTGGGTGTTGGGTTTTTCCTCCTTTGCCTTTTGTCAGTGAGGTGGGCTCTGCGGTCTTCTTCAAAGGACGTTGCTGGCCGCCAAACTGTGAGGCGCCAAGATGCACGGTTTGAGGCGTTATCAGCCCACTGGCGGTGGTCAATGTGGCAGGCACCAAGAGATTTCTTTAGGCAGTCCTTGTACCTTTTCTTTGGTGCACCTCTGTCACGGTGGCCAGTGGAGAGCTCGCCATATAACACGATCTTGGGAAGGCGATGGTCCTCCATTCTGGAGACGTGACCCATCCAGCGCAGCTGGATCTTCAGCAGCGTGGACTCGATGCTGTCGACCTCTGCCATCTCGAGTACTTCGACGTTAGGGATGAAAGCGCTCCAATGGATGTTGAGGATGGAGCGGAGACAACGCTGGTGGAAGTGTTCTAGGAGCCATAGGTGGTGCCGGTAGAGGACCCATGATTCGGAGCCGAACAGGAGTGTCATACACACAGCCTAAATGTATTTCCATTAACATCGTTTCATGTGGTTGAAGTGGAAAATCGGAAGAAAGCATTTTTTATTTATAACATTGTTAGCAACTGAGTGGAAGCATTTTTTTGATTTTTCTCCTTCTTGATATCGGTTCACAAGTACTAATGACCTCAGTATTGTAGCTGAAACCCCAGTAAATTTGACTAAAGCAGCGACTATAAAAACCCCAGCAGCAACGAGAACAACAGTGCGTGTTTGTAGCGCGTGCAGACGAAATCACGCGATTCGAAGCGTCGTTGTCATTGGGTAATAATGACGGCTCTGATTGGAATGCATTAGAAGGTTCGAAAGGTAAATAAGTATCGAGTTTTAGCCTCGTAGGTGTATTGATGCAAGTCAGCTGAGTTTAAGAAAATTGTTTCTGTTGTTATAACTAACGTCAGTGATATTTTATTAAAAAATAATATATTTCTGCTGAAACAGTGCTCAAAGATTTTATAGACAGCTATTTTGGTGTCACCCTCTTGGACGGTGTTACTCGGTGCGGTCCGCACCTCTGGTATCCCCCTAGTGACTAAGGGAAATATTGTGTAATATCACATTTTCTGTTTTATTACAAGACAATAAAATGATCTTGAATCTTGTACAGCAGAGGGCAGCAATAGTAAGGTATGGTCACAGGACAGCAATGAATAGAAGTTGACACACGACCAGTGGATGTGAACACAGATGTGTCAATCCAATCTGCATACTACTAACGCACACATGCAGAGGAGGCAGCCCTGGCCGTAAACAGTGTGCAGAATGCACGGTCGTGTAGATTAGAGGCAGGCCTGGCCATTCCTGTTCATCCCTCCAGTGCCTTTCAAATCCAGACCTTGGGCGTTGGGCTGAAGGGTATGTTTGCATGCGCGCTATGACTTCCATCATCGGGGAGGGAGAGGCAACTCCCTGCACCAACAAGTCACACAGCAGGCCAAAATGACAATAACTGACTCGTCCATAACCCTTGCCTGCCGTTGTCTTGGCTGATTTGGGTACTCTCATTGGCCGGATGTGCATTGTGTTATCCCACCAGGATTAGGGTTGGCTTCATGTTCACATCATGCGATAGAAATGATGCAAGCGTTGCCAGTGTTGGTGGTACGGCTAATGACGGGCTTTGTTCGGTAGCTCGCTCTGTCTGGCTCTGGTACCTTATCTACCCAGTAACCTGAATTAAAAGTTCAGAAAAGATTTGCAAGAATGTTGCTGGGGGTTGAGGAACATATTTACAAGTTCAGACTTTATTCCTTGGAGTGTCAGAGAATAAGGGGTCATTTGTTATTGGTATTATGAAAGGTATAGGGAGAGCGGTGGTTTTCAACCTGTTTCTTTCCACTCACATCCCACCTTACTAATCACAGAGCACCGATGGCATAGGGATGACTTAAGGTGGAATGTGAGTGGAAAGACAAAGTTTCAAAACCACTGAACTAGAGGATATGGGTTAAATGTGCAAAGTGAAACATTTACCAGGAATATTAGGGGGTACTAATTCACTCAGAGAGGGGCGGGAGATGTCAGGTGAAGAGGTGAATGGGGTATGGAGGGTTATGATCTAGATGCAGGGTAAAGGGATGGGAAAATAGTAGTTCCACACAGTATAGATGGGCAGAAGGGACTGTTTCTGTGATGTAGTGTTCTGTGGTTCTAATTTGCTGAGATGAGTCCAAACCACTAAATCCAATATGCATTTCATCCATCTTATGAGTAAACTAACAACCAATCGCCAGGAACATGATTGCGAAGTTTCAGAAAGAAATGAAGGTTTAGACCAATGGTCAGGAGGTGGGTACCAATGTTGGCCAACTTAGAACCTTATTCAGAAAGGAGAAAACAATACTACATGGTAGAGAAATGGAGTCCCACAGTCACACAGTGTGGAAACTGTCTCTTTGACTCAACATACCCAGGCCGACAAAATACCCCAGCGATCCTTGTCCTGTCTGCCTGTGTTTGGCCCAGATTCCTTTGAACCCATCCTTATCCATTACCCATCCATTTTTTCCAGAAACATTGCAAGAGTACCTGCCACAACCACCTCCTCTGACCCCACTTTACATGCACACATCACCCCTCGGGCACCCTTTAAATCTCTCCCCCCGCATCCTCAACCTATGTCCTCTTGTTACCCATTCCCCCCAGCTCTGGGCAAAAGGCTCTCTGCACTCACCCAATCTCGTGATTATCCCTCAACCTCCTGCACCACAAGGAATAAAGCCCTTGACTGCTTCAGTTCTCCCTGTAGCTCAGGACCCCCCCCCCCCCACCCCCCACACCCGAGTCCTGGCAACATCCTCGCAAATCATCTTGGCACCCTCTCCAGCCTGACAACATCTTTCCCATAGTATGGTGACCTAAATTGAACATAGTGCAGTACTCCAATGGGAGCCAGCCTGCAAGAAATGATGGTTCATTCAAACTTAAGATGATAACATTTGGAATCACAGCAGGGGAAATGGTCCAAAGACAAAATTGAAGGCCATAGGTGCATCTAAATAACTTGTTACAGGAGGCTTTTACAGAGATGTATCTGTAGAGTAAGTAACAATGGTTATTAAGAAGAAAATAGATGTTACAATAGTCTTTTTTGTGGTGCCAGAATAGATTCATCAGCTCCAATTCCCTCCCTGCAGATGCCGCATCCGCTGAGATTGATGCTTGTCAGGTTACAGCTATTCCTGCAGTATGTCAACAGCAGAGGGCAGCAAAAGCAAGGATGGTCACAGCACAGCAATGAATAGAAGTTGAAGAGGATGAGGATGCAGATGTGTCAATCAAACCTGCACGCTACTAACTCACACATGCAGACGAGGCAGACCTGGCCATAAATGGTGTCCAGAACACACGATCGTTGTAGGTCAAAGGGTGAGACCTGGCGAGAGTGGGAGAGGGCTGGTGAGAGTGGGAGGGGGCTGGCAAGAGTGGGAGGGGGCTGGCTAGAGTGGGAGGGGGCTGGTGAGAGTGGGAGGGGGCTGGCAAGAGTGGGAGGGGGCTGGCGAGAGAGGAGGGGGCTGGCAAGAGTGGGAGGGGGCTGGCGAGAGTGGGAGGGGGCTGGCGAGAGTGGGAGGGGGCTGGTGAGAGAGGAGGGGGCTGGTGAGAGTGGGAGGGGGCTGGCGAGAGTGGGAGGGGGCTGGCGAGAGAGGAGGGGGCTGGCGAGAGTGGGAGAGGGCTGGTGAGAGTGGGAGGGGGCTGGCGAGAGAGGAGGGGGCTGGTGAGTGGGAGGGGGCTGGCGAGAGAGGAGGGGGCTGGTGAGAGTGGGAGGGGGCTGGCGAGAGTAGGAGAGGGCTGGCGAGAGAGGAGGGGGCTGGCGAGAGTGGGAGAGGGCTGGCGAGAGTGGGAGGGGGCTGGTGAGAGTGGGAGGGGGCTGGCGAGAGTGGGAGGGGGCTGGCGAGAGTGGGAGGGGGCTGGCGAGAGTGGGAGGGGGATGGCGAGAGAGGGAGAGGGCTGGTGAGAGTGGGAGGGGGCTGGCGAGAGTGGGAGAGGGCTGGCGAGAGAGGAGGGGGCTGGTGAGCGATTAAGGTAGTTAGGGAGCAGGGAGATTGGGTGAAACTTGGCCAGAATGGCTGGGATCCAGAGGGTGGTGGATGGGGCCAGAGAGAGGGGAAGTGGTCTGGCTAGGGTGGAGGAGCCTAGTCTACCAGATACTCATTTTTTTAGATATTTACAGGTTCAAAATTTCTTAAATACCATATCACTGCACTTTCCATTTGTATATCCACCAGATTTAGTTGATATTTTTTCAATTAATTGGAATTGTATATGAATTTACATCCAGTACTTATTGAAAAGATTAAAAAGGCTTGAGAACTGGAACTTGCAAGACCCTTAACTGAGGACATGATTTTTAATCTGGTGAATACATCTTCTATATGTGCCTGACATTCATTAATCCAATAGGGGTATCGTGTTCACATGTCCAAAGATAAATTGGCTAGCATTTTTTATATTAAGCCTATTTGTTCAGATGCAACTCTGAAATTGCTACATATGTTTTGGCCTTGTTCGTCCTTAGAAAACTTTTGAAATTACATTTTTAATATCTTTTCAACTCAACTCCAGGTGGAGCTATGACCCAATCCAACAACTGCTCTCTCTGGCGGGGGGGGGGGGGGGGGGGGAAAGCAAGATGACAGAGACAGGGAGGAGAGGTCAAAGGGGATCCTCTATAAGAGATCACAACCACATGCCAAGCCAGGACAGAGCTAGAGTTGTAAACAGCAGTGAAGGTCCTGTCTCCACTGGATGGAGTGTCAGCACCAGACAGTGCAGAGTTTAGTCTGCTCCATACCCCAGCCACTGCTCCCCCCACCCCCCCATCCCTTCAGTGACTAGGAAGATGGGAGTGGAGGAGGATGGGGCAGGGAGGAGCAGAGCTGTGGGCCCCCTGGCAGCTTTGCATCGGGTCACTTCCTTCGTCATGCGCTCAGCTGTGGACGCTGTAAATGAGCAGGTATCTGCAGAGACCAGTGGCACCAGCGTCCTCAAAGAGAACACATCAGAAACAGGAGCAGGAGTCGTCCATCCGGCCCATTGAGCCTGCTCCCACGTTCAGTGAGATCACAGCTGATCTTGCGTGGTCGCAGTTCTGCCTTTCCCCCATGACCCTCAATTCCACTACCTTGCATAAATAAATCCTACTCTATCTTAAATATATTTAATGAGGCAGCCTCTACTGCTTCCTTGAGCAGTGATTTCCACTGAAAATCAGTCAGAATTTTGAAAATATTCGGTATGTATGCATGTACAATTTGATTATTGAAATGTCATAAGCCTAATAGCCTGAATACACCTGAAATTATCTGATCTCGGAAGCTAAGCAGGCTGAGGCCTGGTCAGTACTTGGAGGGGAGACCGTCTGGGAACACCAGGTGCTGTAGGTTTCTGTGAGGGGCAGTAGACAAAAGTCAAAGAATTTCATGTATGTTACGTTCTAAATGTGTCGTATTGCGTGACAATAATGGAATCTTTACCTTTACAAATTAGGTTTAAAAACTACATACATGAGTAAATATTATTATGTATATGATTTCTTAACTCAGCCATTTTAACCTTTCATAATATATACTCTGGACTGGGTCCATGGGTACAGCATGAACATCAGTATCAACCAGCTGGTGGTTGGATGTAAAACCAGTCCTGGAAAACCAGGACACAGAATATGTGCGCTTTTCAGTAGTTCTTATAAACTGGAACACAGTCCAAAGGGCTGATATTTATGTAATTTTTTGTTGCAAAATATGCATGTAAGAATAAAAATGTGTATTTAACATCTTGCGGCTCACAAATATCTGAAGTTTTGGCTCTTACGTTAAGCAAGTTTGGCCCTAAACCCATAGTTAATTCATTATCCGTCCATTTCTTTTTTCTGAAACATTCCAATAGTTCCTGCCTCAACCACCCATTCCAATACACCCACCACCTCTCAGGTCCCTGTTAAATCTCTTCACCCCCCCCCCCCCTCATCATCTTAAACCTATATCTTCCCCTGGTCTGGGTAAAAAAATCTCTGCATTCACCCGAGCTATTCCCCTCGTGATTTTGTACCCCTCATCATCCTGCGCTCCACGGAATAAAGCCCCAGCCTGCTCAAGTTCACCCTATGGCTCAGGCCCCTGAGTCCTGTCCAAACATAAATCTGTGCACCCTCTCCAACTTGAAACCTCTTTCCCATGGCATGGTGACCGAAACAAATCGCAGAATTCCAATGACAGCCAGCCTGACAGTTCATTCAAACCTCAAAATCATAGCAGGGTCATTGATCCTGCAATGATATGGATACCCGCCATTTAATCACTTGGCCACAGAGTGTCACCTGTGGCTTTGGCTTGGCTTCGCGGACGAAGATTTATGGAGGGGTACGTCCATGTCTGCTGCAGGCTCGTTGGTGACTGACAAGTACGATGCGGGACAGGCAGGCACGGTTGCAGCAGTTGCAAGGGAAAATTGGTGGGTTGGGGTTGGGTGTTGGGTTTTTCCTCCTTTGCCTTTTGTCAGTGAGGTGGGCTCTGCGGTCTTCTTCAAAGGAGGTTGCTGCCCGCCGAACTGTGAGGCGCCAAGATGCACGGTTGGAGGCGATATCAGCCCACTGGCGGTGGTCAATGTGGCAGGCACCAAGAGATTTCTTTAAGCAGTCCTTGTACCTCTTCTTTGGTGCACCTCTGTCTCGGTGGCCAGTGGAGAGCTCGCCATATAACACGATCTTGGGAAGGCGATGGTCCTCCATTCTGGAGATGTGACCCACCCAGCGCAGTTGGGTCTTCAGCAGTGTGGCCACTCACTATATAAAGGTAAGACAATCTCCTTCTGGCCTTCCCAGCTAGAGACAAGGCTGTGTTAGGTTTCTTGGTTGATTAAAGTTCCACTTCAATCTCACGCTCTACTTGGTTGATGTGTCGCTACAGGTCCAAAGACAAAACTGAAGGCTCTCTGTGTAAATAAATGCAGCGATAATAACAATATCAGTGGATTGATATAACCAAATAACTTGCAGCAGGAGGTCCAATGCCTTGACCTCTGAACCCAATCTGTGCAACAAATCCCACAGATTCACCTGCCTCTGGCTGAAGAAAAGTCTCCTCATCTCTGTTCTAAAAGGACATCTTTTTATTCTGAGGCTCTGCCCGCTGGTTGTAGACTCTCCCACTACTGGAAGCATCTTCTCCATGTCCGCTGAGTCCTTGACCTTTCAATATTTGGTAGGTTCCAGTGAGATCCACCCCCATCCAGCGCGTACAGGCCCAGAGCCATGTACTTTAACCTTCCCCGTCCCCATGATCATTCTCATAGACCTCCCCTGAAAGCTGCTCATCAAGCTCCAAACGTGGTAGCATGATGCTTTCTTATTTCCAGTTCTCTCAAAATGCAAGTGAACATAGTCTGCAAAACTGGCTTAGCGGTTAGTGCAACGCCCAGCAGCTCCAGTGATCTGGACTGGGGTTCGAATCCCTACGTGGGTCTGTAAGGAGTTTGTACTTTCTCCCCATGTCTGCTTGGGGTGGGGTGGGGGTTTCCTCCCACCGATCGCAATGTACGGGGGGGGGGGTTATATGTTAATTGGATGTAATTGGGCGGCATGGGCTCGTGGGCCGTATTGGACAACTCCTGCTACTTCCTCATGACCTTTAAGCTGTGCGCATTTTGCAAGCAGTGCACAAAGGAAAATCCATGTGCCCACAAAAGGTGAGTCACCTAAAATAATGTAGTAATTAATAATTATACTTATTGAAAATAATCTCTGAGCTAACTGTTTGTGTTAACTGGTTAGTCGGTTAAACAAGTAGTTAATCTTATGTGTATTATATTAGAACATGCCAGTACAGTTTTATTAGCCATGAGAGATAGTCTGGGCCAAAATTATCTTGAAGCAATTTCAAGTTTACATTTGCACAAGCATTCAGTGCGCACAGACTTTTGTCACTGGAAAAAAAAATTGCACCACATAAGATTTTTGTGCCCACATGTTTCTCCAACCCATTACGATTCTGCGATATGACTCTCTTGTCCAGTGTCTAGTCTTTTCTGTTTTGTGCTTTCTGTATTTTTTGATATAAAGAACTTTGGAGCAGCATTCCATTGTGGTTAAAGTGTGCTAAATAAATAAAATATTTGATTCAATGCTAAAAGTTCGAGAGAAATTTACTAATGAGTCAACCTGCAAGTTAACCTTCAGGAAGTCCAACATTACGAATGCCAAGCCCCTTTGGACCTCCACTTTCTGAATTCACTCTGCATTTAGAAAATAGTCTGCATCTTTATTCCTTCGACCAACATACAGGACCATAACACTTCCCATCATTGTATTCGATCTGCCAGGTCTTTACACATTTTCCCAATCTATCCTCGTCCCCCTGCTTCCTCGACACTATCTGCCCCTCCACCCACTAACTTGGTACAAAGGCATCAATTCTGCCCCCTTAATCATTTACACCGGCCCCTGTGTAACACTGCTGGTCACCGATGGCCAGCCAGAAAAGGCCCCCCTTTATTCAAACCCCCTTAGGAAGGAAAAAACAGTTTAGTTTTAAAATGGACCAGAGATTGACCCGAACCGGGCTTCTCCAATCTGAGACATCAGCTCTATTTCCCTCATGGCAGATGCTGCTTCCGCTGAGATTGATTCTTGTCAGGTTACAACAGTACGTCAACAGCAGAGGGCAGCAATAGCAAGGTATGGTCACAGCACAGCAAGGAATAGAAGTCGCCACACGACCGGTGGATGTGAGCGCAGATGTGTCAATCAAACCTGCATACTACCAACTCACACATGCAGAGGAGGCAGCCCTGGCCATAAGGAGGGTGCAGAATGCATGGTCGTGTAGATCAGAGGATGGGAACTTCATGTTAACTTAACAGGGAGGGGAACTGGCTCTTCGCAGCGCCAGGCTAAGCCCTCTTCTCTGATGCTGCCTGCGTGAAGTTCACATTGTTCTTCCTGTAACTGCGTGGACTTTCAGAAGCATTCCAGTTTCTTCTCACATTCCACTGACTTCCCCAACCCCACCACCCACACCTTTTTACTCACACGTCTGCCTGTCTTTAGCTCATACCTTGATGAATGGCTCAGGCCCAAAATGTTGGAGACCCTTTACTTCTTATGGATGCTGCATGACTTGCTGAGGTTCTCCTGCTCTTTTGCGCAGCAGAGTGGCCTGGGGGGGGGGGGGTGGGGGGGGGTCCTTGAGGATAGAGGCTGCTTTTTTAAGACACTGCTTCATGTAGATGTCCTCAATGAAGTGAAGTCTGGTACCTGTGATGTCGCCGGCCGAGTTAACAACCCTCTGGAGTTTATTCTTGTCCTGAGAGTTGGTGCCTCCGTACCAGGCAGTGATGCAACCAGCCAGAACGCTCTCCACGGTACTCCTGTAGAAGTTTACGAGAATCTTCAGTGACAGGCTGAATCTTCTCAGTCACCTCACAAAGTATAGCTGCTGGCGAGCCTTCTTTGTGATTGCATCAATGTGGAGGCTCCAGGGCAGATCCTCGGAGATGCTGACACCAAGGAATTTGAAGTTCTTGACCCTCTCCACGACTTGATGAGGACTCAGTAGTGGAGGAGGGGTGTTGGGATCCCCGGTCAATCTTTTTCCTTTCTATTTCTCTACTTGGTAGGGCCGCTGGGGTGACTGTACCTTTTTGTGTGCCTTTACTGGGCAGACAAAAATTAAAAAGATGTTTGTTCAGTCTGTGCCCGCGACAATAAATGGAATCCCTTCCCTGTGAGTGATGGGGTGACAGAATGCTAAAGGGCAGGGTGTCCATTTCGATGGTTCCTAATGTCCCGCTGCCTGTCCTTCACTCCCCACAGTTTTGTGATATTTTCCCCAGGGGTGTAGCCAGGTTCTAAAGTTAGGGGGAGCAAGCACATTAAAAAAAGCCACCTCGCTCCAGGAATGTATCACTTTGGCAAACCATAAGTTCCAAACAAATTTGTACTTGGCGAACCCAAACATTAATTCTCACCGATTGCGAATCCCCAGTTTAACTTCACGTCTCAGTAATAGTGTCATTACGTATGAAAGTCTGGGGTTGTGTTTTGTGACATGAAAACGATGAAGTTCCTCAGGACCATCCAGCGTCAGAGAGGGGGGGGGGGGTGATGACATCGTGGTTTGTTTTGGCTCCCCAGATGCCAGCGCATCACAGGAGACTGGGCACGCGGTTCAAACCCACCGGGAGGTCAGTCGAATAAAGTCATGAATGAAACCTGAAAGTTCTTCCAAGGCCAGGCGACAAAGTAAAAAAAAATACTGCACCAATACAAAAAAAATTGAGACTCGACTTATATCGCGCAAAGAAAACTAGAGACTTAAAAGGCGCCACCTTTGAAGAATGACTGGGGAGGGAAGGGGGGTCGGTCGCTCCCCCCCCTCCGCTCCCCCTTCCCCCCCACCCCCACTAATTATAGATGCAGAATTGCTCCCGATCACAACTCCCTGTGCACACGAAAAGCCCATCACGCCTCCTCAGACGCTTGCCAATTATCCAGTCCTCTTAATTATGGACACAGCTGTCAATCAAAACAATCTCTCAAAACCCCTTGATATCAATTGATTTAATCTTCATTCACCTTCTCTGCCTGAAGAGCAATCCTCATTTGTCTAGGGGTAATGGAAAGGCCTTATGCCTTCATCTGCTCACTGGGCAAAGCCAATTACCTCCGTGAATATCATTCAATGCCTTAATGAGCTTTGCTTGATTAGCTTGTATGTGGCACTGAGCTAAACCCGAATGATTCTGTCTCAAGATGGACGAAATGAATGCGTATCTAATGAGAGAGAGCAATCAGTTTCTATTTCTTCCCAGATCCCTTGAATTCTCTCCTTCCCTTGCAAAATGTTTCTTGCTTTTAAATGTCTGCCGGCTCACAGAGCAGACTCGGGGAAGAATGATTTGCGAGGCTGTGTTGCAGGCTCCAGTGCAATTGCATGCGACTGTCTGGGGATGGCAGACAGAGGTCAAAGCACAAGGTACAGATACAGCATGGTAACAAATGCTTCCAGCCCACGAAACTGCATTAGACAAATACACCCATACGACCCATCAACTACAAGCTCCGTACATCTTCAGAACATGGAAGGGAACCAGAGCACCTGGAGGAAACCCATGCAGACCCATATGAACTCCTCACCGACAGTGGTAAATTCAAACGTGGGTCCCTTACTGAAGTAGCGCCGGACTAACGCTGTGTTGGGAATGTATCAGGTTCGGTGGGTTCACAGAGAGACAAGTCTGGACACAGGTGACACAATCAAAGGTAACTTTATTATACAAACAGGAAACAAATCGGAGAAAAACATCAAACGATACTTAATCATTCTTAATACTTAATAGCTCTATAGACATTCACATCAGATCCAGGTTGGCGTCTGATACCAGTGACTGCCTATCTTCTTCATACCTATATCAGGTATTTCGGGCACAGGGGACTTGGATACCCTGCCACACTCTCCTGCACGTGTACACACACAGACAGGGACTTTCAAACACACTCCCGATTTCCTGTACCAGCAGGGGTGCAGATCTCTGCTAGCAGTAGTACTGCTCAAATATGTGTAGTGCCCACCTTTACCCATGTCTCCTCCAGCAATGTCCACGGTAGGGACCTGGCATGGATTAATGCCCAGGATTTGGACCAAGAGTCAGAGAGAGCGAAAACTTGCGCATACGTGGGAATTTGAAAACTGGGCATCTGGCCCATGATGACGCTGAATCAATCATAAGGTATGCACCAATGGGCGGCCAGAGTCCAACCCAGGTGAGGCGTCTGGGTTCCAGACAGGGAGATCATGTGACCCTCCGCAATCCACCATGTTCCAGTCCGGGAGGCCACTTGATTCTCCTCAATCCACATATAACTACTAACCGCTGCGCCACCAATGCCAGGGGTTTTGAGCTGAAAAGACTTTGGTAAAATGGAATAAAACAAGAATTTAGGGAGAAATAAAGGGACTGATTGGGTGATGACACTTAGGAGCTACTGCCAAGATCATTTATTGCAAAATACCTACCACAGTATAGTCCCCGATTTACAATGGTTCGACATGACATTTTGAAGTTACGAAGGTTCGAATCTTTTGATTTTGAGTTCCGATGTGTCCCCGCACTTGTGATATGCGACACGCTACTCTTGCCCGATTCTGGGCGATGGCAGCATCGCAAGAGAGTAGCGCACAGCATACTCCCTCGTGATGCTGACTCAACCATGCTTGCAGACTCTGTATTCAACATTCCACATGTCATATTCAACGTTCAATTACAATTTCTCGACTTACAATGGGCATGCCGGAACAGAACCCCATCGTAACTCGGCGGGGGGGGGGGGGGTGGGGGCTATCTGTAAAGGATTGCAATGAAAGGCTCAATTAGCACCAAGCAAGGGCAGCATGAGAGCACTGTTGTGCCTTTCGCACCTCTAAGCCGATGAGAGGAAAGAGAGAAAAGTGTGTCTGGGGTGTCATGGTTGCCTTTCCCAAGAAGCGGGAGATGTAGATGGGAGTCCATGGAAGGCATCTTGTGTGACGCCCTGAGCTGGATTCACCCAGCTTCTGTGGCGTCAGATGTTCAACAAAGTAACTCCCATTCCACACTGTGATGCGTCCAGAAAGTTTGCTCTCGATGGTGCGCCTGTGGAACATGCCAAACTTCATTGCACTTAGTTGCAAATTTAGTGGGCTGTGGGAAAAAGGATATTAATTGTGTGGCATTTCCTCAGAGATAACATGGGTTCTCCCCTTTATTGCGTCATCTGTGCCATAACCATTTACCCTCAGTAATGAACATACTCCTTCCATGTATCTGTTGCTACACACAACAATGTTGCATTTGTTACACATGCAGTGTTATCAACTACATTAATATTTCTGCTGCCTTGCAAAAGTAGACGAAATAGTGGGTGACCCCATCCCACCTCAGTTTCACACTTCTACCCCTTCCTGCTGGCAGAAGATACAATTCAAGCACTGTTCCTTTCCTGCTATTCTCAAACTCTTGAACCAACCTCTCATTAGTAAAATGATGCATATTTACAAAAATATAAGTTAGAATAGAGCTTGAACACATTAAAATATTAAGACAATTGTAGTTACAGTCCACGATACAAATGTTCTGGGGATTCAGGAGTCTGATGGCTTGGGGGAAAAGCTGTTGCCCATTCCGGACGTGAGGGCCCGAGTGCTGCGGTACCTCCTACCAGATGGCAGAAGGGAGAACAGTTTACATGAGGGGTGTGTGGAGTCCTTCACCGTGTTTATTGCCTTTTGCCTGCATCAAGTGTTGTCGATGACCTTCATGGCAGGAAGAGAGCCCCCACTGATCTCTTCCGCTGACTTCACTATCCTCTGCAGTGTCTTGCGGTCCGAGGATTAACTGAAAATGTTTTAAGCAGAATTTTGTAAACCCAAGAGACTGGATCAGCTTATTCCTAGAAAGAGACAGCAAAGTCGTGATTTGTTCATTGAAGACATGGAGATGCTTCATTAATTCATATGTTCTGGACACATCAGAGTCTTGAGAAATATTGGAACAAAATATTTCACACTTTCTCTGCACTTTTTAAAATTAATTTTAAACAAAACCCCTTAACTGCTTTATTTGGTATTGTTGGAGAGAGTGACACAACTTTAACAGTATATGACCTGCATGTATTAGTTTTTATTTCTCTTATGGCGAGGTGGGCGGTGTTGCTCAGATGGAGGGACATTACCCCGCCTAATCACACTCAATGGCTACATCATGTCGTGTTTAAACTTAGAGAAGATTAGATGCTCAATTTCCGATTTGAATGTAAATTTTCAAATGCTGTGGGGTCCCTTTTTGAATTACATTTATAATCTTTGATTTGTTATGAAGGTAGAAATGTTGACTAATGAGATAATTAATTAATAATTAGATAAAAATTCTGTCTTCCTTTTCTTTTTTTGGCCAAACAGCTTCTTTCTTGGCTGTGGGTTTGGATTTTCCTTTTTTTTATTATAAAATAATAAAATATCAAGGCAATATAATCTATTTGATTAAAACAGTGGTTCTCAATCTTTTTCTTCCCACTC